>NC_141796.1:3112050-3278265 GCF_054643075.1 Acanthaster planci
CTCCTCAATGCCCAATCTTTTTTATAACGAGTTGGCTGAGATGCGGCTTTTCGAGTTTGACGAACTTGAAGCTGTGCTTGATTACGTTATGGAAGACACTGCAGTGTTCTCTCAATAACACGCGGGGAAATCATCTGGTTTGGTCATTTCAAGCTAATGATTGGGAATGGAAAAAAATGAGTGGGTTAATGACATGTATAAGCAATTAACACAAGTTATCACTAAGCCTACCAGGGTTATTTATACATCTACCCAAAAACTCTCATACACTAAGCCTGGACTACCGATCCCAGAAGGCACTCACGTATTGGGGTTTTATATCTGACCATTAGTGATCATTATTTGAAGCTCCTAAGGGGGTCTGCTCGTAAAATCAGAGCTCTGTCTAAGTCATGGTCTCAAATGAATCCTCACAGATATACGCATGAATGTCTTCTATGATTAGCAAGTTTGAAATAAAACAATCACAGTATCGACTGGACCTAGGGGATAGGTCTGCCCACGTCGGTGAATAAATTCAGAAAACGCTGCCCTTTTAAAGTGTTGCAACTCCAGGAAAGATGGCATCGACGATACAGAATATACCAACTAGATGGGCAATACGTCAAAGTATTTCCGTCCTCGATCGAGTACTTTTCCAAATCCGATACCTATAGCAGGAATGAGGTTACAATGTAAAAGACGATTTGGTCTGATGTCATATTGATAGGAAAAAATACATATTACCCCCTCGAAATGTTTGCACATACAATTATGTAATCTCAAGTACTTCCGGATAATAGAATATGACAGCATTTGGCTGTATTCCCAAATAAACCGATCTCCGTATTTAACAACACACAAACAATTTAGAAAGCACTTTCATACTTTATGAAATGTAATGTAATCCTCAATATTTTTATCAGAGGACGCTCAACAAGCGACACAATTTTCAGTTCATTAATTACCACTTACAATTATTACTAATTGATTGACTTATACCAATAAACCTCATAACATTCGTAAATTGTGTCTAGCCTTAAGGCTCTAACCTTAATCTAGTTCTATAATATGACACAAAAGAAAAATATCTAAAGTTCAACATGTAATTCAAATAAATGTTAATAAATAACTCAAGGATTATACTTATAAACGCCACAGAAATTGGTGAACAAATTTTCTAACAGCTTGGAAGGCAAAAATTCATTGTAGTACAATTTTTTTTAGTTATAAGTTCTATTTATTCCAACATAATATCGATATTGCTAAGATGTCAGATCTTGAGCAAAGGCTCAAGTTTACTTTTTCCTGAACACGTGTACATTTTGAACTTGGATTGAAGCTCATATGAATCTCTCGATGATCGGCAATGTACACAAAAGTAAAGAAATAAAATTCACACACACACACAAAGATTCAAACAAATCATTGACAAAATGTAACACTGAAATTCACTCCTATTATGGTGACCACCTGATGTCTTAAAAATTCCCCCGAATTTTCCAACGTACCTTCAGAATATAGATCAGCCCTATGAAACATTCTTCCAAAATTCACTGTCTATCTTAATATCACAATTAATATCTTTTCTACATGGCTATGCTTTGTCTACGAAATTATGTCTATGAGAGAAAGATAAAAAAGAACTAAAACACAAAAAAACAAATGAACTTCATTACCTCCAAACTTTTACATTATATCATAAATTTAAATGTGTACACTGTAGGGGGTGTTACTTGAACGAGGAAAAGAAACGAAAGACTCTGGGCAAATGAAATCCTGTACGTTTGTATGTATTTGTTAGATATACGATTTTCAGTAATACTAATTCAAGGTGGAGTTTTCCTATGTAATTTGAATTTGAAAAATACCCTAGTCCCAGGGAGTTTTTCCATTTTGATTTCAGTATCTGTTTCAGTATTTCTTTAACTCAACTTGGCCTGTGAAAGCTGGCAAGAGAAAACACTTCCGGCAAATAAATTTTTTATTCATGCAGGAAAGAAAATTAAATTGAATTAAAACTGAAAAGAAAAATCAAAAACTAACAACCTAGGTGAAAATGCATTTCAAATTCAACAAATGCAATCCAGTTTTCTTTTAACTGGATTCCAAAAAAAATGCCAACCACAAAATATTTATAGACATTTATCATCAAGTATTGCTTAATACGGTGGTACTTTAGTCCAAAAGGTACACATGGCCAGTATAGACATTGAACGATTTAACGCATACGTCAAGCATATCCATTTATGTAATCTGTTCAGTCTTTTCCTCTTCCTGCGATTTGTATTTCTTTCCCTGAAATTAAAAAAAAAATAGTGTTATCAGCTTTTGTCTGAGGACAACAATTTACGGAAAAGAAGACTGCATTTGGCACATACACCTGTTTCAATTGTACAGTTGAATTCAAAGTTTCAAACCAACCAGTGAGCCAAATCTCATCCAAAGGGATTGTGTTTTCACTGCACTGTTTGATTGAGTAGGCAAAAGAGGGTTGCACTTGGGCACTTCATGCAAAATGACATATGCAGCAAGGTATGAGACGGAGAGAACCCCCCCCCTGCTTTGTGTTAGTCATTGTCTCGCAGAAATCTGGCGAATTCCTTTCGGACATCTTGGGGGATGTGTTAAGTAACAATAGTCTGGAATGTGTATAGGGATTGGACATGTTGGGGGGTACCCCTCGGTCTCATTTCTTGCTGGGTATACAAAATGAATGAGTTCCAACACAGCGTCGAATTATCACAGCCAGAACATGCGTAGTGGTGGCCGAGATACCAAAACCGTGGGAAAACGACGCAAGCGCAAAAAACCCTAACCCTAAAACAGACGGGCGAATTCTGCCCCCCAGAAACTTTCCCGATATCGCAGCAGTGCACTTTGTTTTGACGTAATGCCTTCAAACGTTTAGAGTAACTCCTTGGGGTCTTTTTGACACCAATTTTGCGAAAATCGAACGTAACGTATGTTTTTCCGAAGCGCGCGTTTTTGTTTTTTTAGATAGTTCAGCCAAAAATGTGTACTTTTCCCACGGCGGCGCTCAATGCACGTAGGATGGCACACAAATAGCCTTGAACAACAAAATAATACGTCAGACTTCAAATTTATAATGATGAAAGGTGTCTTTACACGTATAGTGAGCTTCAAAAAAAGGGAGCAAGGCACAACCGATTTTGGGGGAGGGGCGGAATCTACCCTAGGTGTGAGATAACCCGGCTCTTTTAGGGTTAAACCTTAAGCGGTTGATTTATTCAATGTACCTTTGCAAAAACTCGGTGTCTACTTTAAAATACTATACCAGGCAAGATATGGGACGGAGGGGTACCCCCCTTACCTGTCCAATCCCTATACACACTCTAGACTATTGTTACCTAACACATCCCCCCTAGAAGTCTGTAAAGAATTCCTGAGATTCCGATCATACAATGACCAACACAAAGGCAGGGGGGTTCTCTCCGTCCCATATCTTGCTTCAAATGTAAAATACGACAGGGAATCGGTCATCTAAGATAATATTCTTAACCCTAAAAGATCCAGGAGTCTTCAGATCGCCTCAAAGCTGGGGAGACTAATTCCAACCCCCACCCCAAAACACTTGGCTGTCCAATGGTGTATCTTTCTGAAACTTTGCATGCATGAACATTCAAAGTATTGCGTTCTTGTTGACGTTCTTGACCACACGCGTGGGAGCCCAAGTGCAGTTAGCACGCTCAATGAAAACACTATAAACTTTTAGCTGACCTGCCTCGGCAAAATCAGCTTTCCGAAAAAACATTATGTTCGATTTTCGCCAAATGTGTACCTAATGGCTTCCTAACAAAACTGAGAAAACTGGTGCTCTGCGCGTGAAAAAGTGCGCTGTGGCTATGCAGGAAAAAATACCGAGGTGGCAAATTCCAAACCTCCCCCCGGCTCTTTTAGGGCTAAAATCAAATAAAAACAGGCCGCCTCTCTATGTATAAAATGTGAGCAGTATACACCATGAACTGTCCATCTGAAAAGTCCACAGTCAAAGGCAAAATGCCATCTCGATGGTCCCAAACGTAGCATTTATTACACGTCATGTACTAACGACACACAAGGACTTTTCGCTCACAACCAACGGTTCTGCGTTTTATAACATTTAGCAAAAGCAAACCTTAGCCGACACTGGATTTCCAGCTGGGTACGAGTGCGACTCCGGATTGGTTATAAACACTCACAGATATAGGAACAGAGGAAAGCCATACCTTGGGGTCGCGGAGGACCAGGAAAACACCAATAAAGAACACGCTGGCAACGACCTTGAGGGCGCCTTGCATGCCATGGAAGGCGTAGCGAATGTTATCTCTGTCATAAACCAGACAGTTGCCTCTTGAATCACCTTCGTAAGCCCACAGGATACAGGCAAGGTTGATCAGAGCTCCAAAGTAGACTGGGGCTGGGAAGAAGCCTGCGAGGGAGGATTTAAAAATTTATTACAATGCATTGTTACTAACAAAACCTTCAAACTGCACCTTTGTGTCTTTATAAATCTCATGTGTCTGTTTTGTTTGTTTCACTTTTTTAATTAAAGGGTATTTTGAAGGCTTATGTTAAAGAGTATTACTATTTTCAAGAGCAACGTATATCTTTTCGAGAACAAAACCTCAATGTTACATTGGTTTGTCTACAGAAACTGCTGGACTTCCTGAATACTTTGCTGGCCTGATTTTTTTCCCTTTGGTGATTCATTCTTGTGTAAGTACAGCAATAAGACAGCGAGCAAACCCTTCTTCAATGAGTAAATTTGGGGCTCACAAAAAGCTTTACAGGGCAACAGAAACAGAAAACATTTAGTTCGCCTGAAACTCGACATTTTCAGGCAAACTAAATGTTGTCTGTTTCTGTTGCCCTTTAAAGCTTTTTTTCCTGCATATTACCTTCACAGCTTAATCAACTTTGTTCATAGAGAGACTTCAGTCAACACGATGTAATATAATTTTGGTGAGCCGATAAAGTTAGGTCTAATAATGGAGTAGAGTTCGCCATTTTCTTCCAAATTTGTCCTATTTTTACACCGGGACAAAAACAACCGTCCAGATGGATAACTCGAAGTTGACGACAAACGTTAGAGATGGAGGTTCCCCAATTTAGTTTTAAACAGTGGGACGTGCGTTATCGTTAGAATGGGTCATTAATGCCGGGTTAAAGCATACTTTATTTGTGCGAGGATAGAGGCAGGAGGATGGTGATGGATAGCTGCTTCATTGGGTCCCAGAAGGTTTACTATTTACATACGTCCACTTAACCAAGATGGCGAACAAATGAAATGAATCCAAACGACTGATAATGTCTGTCTATGCTGTATTATATTTGCCTCTGTTGAATTTACTGCAATTGGAACTCGACATATTATTACTCAAGTTAGCTTTCTTCCTCACCTAAAAGATTCAGGAAGACCGACTGAAAACCAAGTGCTGCCGATCGCATGTCCTCTTCAACAATCCTATAAACATAAGAATAAGTTTGTTTAAGTGAGGTGATGCAATGGAATGATGACATGTAGTCCACAATCACCGATTTCAAAAAACGATAGTCATCATCGTATTATCATTGATAATCAATGTCATGCAGTTAAATGAGCGATTCATGTTAACGCATGCACGGCTTAGAATGTAGCAAAGCTTCCTGTCCCATCGTTAAAACGTAAATCTTCAGATCTTCTACTTCCACGCCCTTCCCTCCTGGGCTTTTCTTTTCGAAGGGCAGTCATGTTTACATCCCTTCACGAAAACGCAAAATATAGTTTTGGAAATATGTACCCCTTACACCATTAATAAGACTTTAATGAAGGTTTACCCATGGAAATATGTCAAAATAGTTGAGAAAGAACTTTTCAAGAAAAATCATCCAACATCCAATGTGGCAGTTCCTCGCGTTTTTACCTTTCTCAAATCGGTCTCCTGCAGCCAATTTCACGAAACATGGCATACCTTCGCATCATGCGCAAATTTGTACCGTAGCTACACCTGCGTTCGAATTCACGAAAAGTTGCTCAGCTGCGCTGCGTTTAATTATATCAAACTTCTTGGACGAGAACAATAGCGTCTTCTGAGACGGCTCCTTCTTTTCTTTAATACGCTTATAATAAAACAGTCATTAAATCAGCCCCGCCCGCCTTTTTGAAATTTGTTTTAATTAATAGTCTTTTCTTCGCGGGAACCGGTAAGAGAACCTCAAAGTTCTCTCACAACCACGCAGGGTTTCATGAGCTCCAAAAATAAGTTTTAAACTCCTTGTTTAAACCTTGTAATGTTTAGTGATGATGAGCATTAACTGAACAGGATTGGTCAGTAAAACCGTTCATATCCGTTTTATTTAGCGCAACTTGCACCCTAAACCGATGGCGTAAGCTACGCCCTACAAATTGTAGCGCAAGTCGTGGACGAACGCAGTGAGTAACTTTCGTGAAAATGTATCATAATTTGTTGTGCAAAGTTTCATGAAATTGGCTGCTCTTTCCGTTGCAATTATGCACCGGGATTTTCATTCCGTTTTACATCTAGAATACAGGGTTTCACTCAACATGAAGAAACAGACATACCTCAAGGTGATGAGCACCAACCCGCTCTGCCCCAAACCGCCGCAGAATGTTATTATGATGCTGACGATGATCAACACAGGGATATGCCACGACTGGCAGTCTGCCGAACACTCCCCGTCCGTGGCGTTGGCATAGCCAGTCACGGGGTTGATGCATCGGCAGTCATCAAAGCTCTGCGCAATAAGGAAAACAATCTCGTGGGGACTTTATTAACATCGTGAGATTCCCTGAGATCTGCTTTATACAGTTATTGCGTGAGCATAAAATGTGATCCGCTCTGTGAAAATGAGCCAGAAGTCACATGACCAAAATGAGTATGTCTTGGTTTGTATTGGGAAGAACAAAGCGAGCTCTTTGTTTGATGAATCACCCCCTTTGATATCCTATGAGCAGGGACATGTTGTGATTAAAAGATACTATTTCTACTACTCTGCATTTTGCAAGAGGCCTTTCCATGCTTTTAACAACTCAGAAGTCTCCAGGAACTAGTGACTCGTTTTCACAGGGCGACCAGGGTCAATACAACCCTGGATTCCAAGTAGGCGTTGTGTTAACACCATTAATTATACGATATCAATTTTAACCCTGTTAAAGGCGGGCATTTTGTTCGCAAGAACCTCCCACCCTCGGGATAAATTTTCACGGAGACACTGGCTACACTCAGACACGGGACTGTATTGTGGGCTATTATTTTAGGGTATTCTGGAAAGGGGATGATAAAAGACATTGAGGTATCTAAATATAACTAGGCTATACGCCGTGCTACTGTCTTCCGAACTCAATTCAATTTTTTTACAAATTCGACTCAGTTAGCAATAGTACGCCGTTTAGAGCAATTCGGCTTGGCAGAATGAATTCGGCACGGCAAGCCCTTATAGCTAGACCATGGAGCTTCTATGGCTAGCAGGGTATGCCGCACGATCGGTGTTCCAAATAGACGTGGAACACAGCTGCATCGTAAGTTCGGCGTTCAGCGCTACTGCTGCTCCGTTGCCATGCTATTGCGACACCCATTTGACTATAAAGTTTGGCACGGCAGTGGCACGGCGTTTAGTCTTGGCCTAACACCGAAAATGAAAAAGAAATTGTCCTTGCTGTTAAAAGTTATACTTCACAAGCGTCAACCACGTGCACCTTCCCAATTTGTGCCCAATTTAGCGGTGTTGTCAATGGGCATGTTTGCAGGGTGCTGGAACCTGTTTTTATTTCAGCAGTGAATGTTTCAAAGTGATTTTCAAAGTGGTTGCCGTGATGGGTTCAAAGCCAGGGGAATTGATCCTTGATTTTAACCCTAAAAAAGCCAGGGCGCATTCCGCCCCTTGACATTTTTTCTGGTATCGCCACAATGCATTTTTATCAGGAGTAGAGCCTAAAGGTGTTTTTAGAGTAGCTTTTTTCAATCATTTTGACATCAATTTTGTGAAAATCGAACATACCGTCTTTGCACAGCTCGAATTTTTCAGAGACGGATTAGCCACAAATGTATACTTTTTTCTACTGCGGCGCTCAACGCAAGCGGGCTGGCACACATGTAGCCCTGTACGTCTGGCTGAAATCAAACTTCTCATTTGTAATGATAAGGAGTGTTTATATAACCTTGCTAAGTTTCAAAAAATCGAGCGAGGCACAACCAAGTTTATTTTCTTTTTATTTTTGGGGTGGGGGGTTAGAATCCGCCCCCGGCTCCGAGAGGGGCCAAAATAACCTGGCTCTTTTAGGGTTAAATGGGGTCTAACAAGTGAGAAGGGTTGTTAAGAAACAATGTCTACAAAAATTCATTATTAAACATTGCTTAAGTCCAAGTGACTTTTCAATCCAAGTGGTTTCAAAATTACAGCGTCATCTGTTGTTCAAAGGTAGTTGGGACAGCTTACATAGATGGTCCTGTTGAATTCATCTGTCCCCTTGATCACAACCTCGCAGCCAGCGTAGCAGGGTGACACGTAAGTCAGGCCATCACTACCACAAACGGGATTGTAATCCTCATCCCCACACGTGCAGTTGCTGTTACAGACAGACCTGGCCATCTGGACTGAGTCTAGGTGTGTCACAGGCCTTGCAAGAAAGATTGAAACGAATACCATTCGTTATTCATGAGTTGTTACCAAGAAACCACGGTTTCTCTGCTAGGGACATCCCTTGGTACTATGCCACTATGGGTTTTCCAGCCAATTTAAGAAAATGCGCTGTTTAATTTGTAGAATATGAAATTCAATTTGGCGTGGATTTTGAAAACGACTTAAAGCCTGATTTCATTTTCGCAATACGAGCATTCAACTTCGTTTTGCATCCTTCAAATAAATGAATGCGCATTGCTTTTCATTAAAGAGGTAAAGTGGTTGGGATTTCGATTTGATGTATTCGTTGCCAATAGTAAGCAATGTGCAATATTTTTCACCAAACATCTGTCTGTTACCGTAAACCTCGGTATTGAGTTTTCATTTTTATTTGATGTAATTCAAATTCAAAAAATATGCGCTCAATTTGATTTGAAATATGCAGGGTTACAGAAATCATGACACTACTTTGATAATGAATATAATGTTACTCATAAAGGGTTAAAGTGTGTTTGTTATTAAACTGTACACCAATTCAAGTCTATGATTTTTCTGTATCTTCCCGTTCAGCCATTGCAAGAACTTTTACGTGATTATGACAAAAAAAGCAGCACGAGAAGGAAGGGTTACCTCTGCGTCAGTGTTTGTATAGGATTCTTAAAATAATCGGTATGTTTCCAAAGACAACATGAATGGTCCATTTCATTCATGAATATTCAAAAATTTAACCATTCAACTAAACACTCCTAAGAATTTAACTTCTGTTAACACACAAACAATTTCGATTCTTGACCAGGCATACCTCAAGTAACACTTCGTGCGAAATCGCCAGCACATTTTTCGAAATAGATTAAGTTCAAATTAAGATGAATGCAGGATTACAGAGGTGCATTTGATTTCAAGCAAAAATGAATGTCGACCCCGAACTAGTGCATTATCAGGAAATTGAACGCAGACCCCATACGCTGACTCCAGGATATGCTATCCTGTCAACATACAGTAAATATGCAAATGGTTGTTAACAGGGGGCACTCTAAATGTTATATAATAACTGTCAAGCTCACATTTCCGGCAATGGTGGAATCATGTTGTAAGGAGCTGGCGGTGCATACTCAGTCGAGACGCCAGCAATAGCTTGAGTCTGACAGCCCATCACCAGGAACGCCGGGACACCGAGGATGCTTACCACATCCCCGAAGAGAAGAAAGAGGGCGCACTTTGCCGGAGACCACTTTCGCCACTTGATGATGCAACCACCAACCAGGGAACCGATCAGGTTGAAAGGGAAGACGGCAACTGTCGGGGAAAAAAAAGGTAAACTTCGGTTTGGGAAAGTGCATTGAACTTGTTTGATTTTACACAAATTATCCATGTCTGCTGTATGCATGCCTTGCTTAACAGATTTGTTTCCTAGAAGTCAGTGTAAAGCCTTTTTCATTTTTATCCTGTGAATTTAGCAGCATGGAATGGGGCTCAGAGCGGGACTATGTCCTCCATTGTGGGTCCTACAGGCAAGGACCATGTTCTGTAGGCTCTCTAGAGCCTGGAAGTAAAAGGTCACGCAGCGAGCTTCCGGAACCCTCGCGCGTTGCGCCCATGGTGATTTTACACAGGGCCGTCCTATCATGGTCGATTATTTTGCGAAAAATGATTTCTAACTGAAACCAACCCAAGAAACACTTATGTCGGACTTTTCCCTTTGTCTGTGAGTAATATTCAGGAAACGTCACCTGGAGATAGGTAAAAAACGAATTTCATTACGACCGTTCACTTCCTGCAGTATCGTACCCAGGTCTCCTTGTTTATGCACGTTTGTTTTCATTCCCGTGTTCATGTGAAAACGAGATTAGACAACGTTGTAAAGATTTACCTTCCTGCAGTCGATGAGTTCTACATTCAATTGAGTGACCTGACGCAGGTCTAATCAGCAATCATTAGATTAATACATTGGAATCTTTTACAAATGCAGGTATTGTTTTAAGTTTCTTTCCCTATAAACATTACAAAAACCTTAAAATATTTTGGTCCTATTTTATTTGGGCTTTCACCGAAAGGCTACCATGAAGTATATATTTCCGTAACTGTTCATCTGCGTGCGAGACCACAGCATTGAACTGTTCCTTATGTATTCTGTAGATTTTCGTAAATGATAGGTAAACTTTTGCCAGGATATTTCTTTTTGGTCAGGTAATTTTTTTCATTCCCTATAAAATGATATGCTGACACTTTTTCACAAAAGGCCTTTTTTACGAATTTAGTTTCTAGGAAGAACTGTTACAAATTTTAAAAATCTGCACGTTATTTTTCCTCTCTGACGGCTCTGGAAGCGGGCCACCAGGGGCTAACTTTCAGACCCTGTTCCATCTTATAGGCAGGCATATACACCAATCAATTTTGTTGTTTGTAAGACCTCTCTCACCAATGCCACACATGTTTACTTGTGTGCTTTCCTACGATCGTAAGTGGACCGTCAATTACTCCATAGGAAAGTGTACACGTAAATAAAGTGTCTTGTCATCAGCACATAATAGGTTCTTTAACGCTGGATCTTAACAGCAAATAAACCTCGGAGTGGACTGCCTCATGGAACGAAGAATCGATGAATGGTGAGGCTATGTGCAAGAGTCTAGACTAGAGGTGGAGTGATACAAGGCGATGTTACTTTTCGCGGCCATACTGTACAGGGGAACCAGGCTGTGCACTCACTTGCAAGCAGAGAAGACAAGGAAGCAGACACGGCAAACTCCACGTTGTAATACTTCAAAGCGAAGGCTCCCAATGCGGCGGCATTGGCACCCTCCATGGCAGATGAGATGCACAGGAGAAGCAGGCCAATATTCATTACAATCTTCAAATAGGTGAAGAACATACCTATACGAGACATCAAAACATTGCACCATTTGTAAATTCACCATGGAAGTAATTTTCCCTAAGACTGGTCAATCAGTATAGGACTTTAAACAGAAGTAGATACGAGTGGAAGCATGCGAAAGAGAAGTTTACAACGGGATCTGTACTTCTTGGCCGTACTTGTTCTTTGCTGTTTTCTGTAAAATATTCATGAATATTGCATTGCAGCCCAAACAACAGTGGTTATTTTTTATTTTTGTGGCCCTGGCAGACTGTCTCATGGGTATGCGCACAGGCGCATACCTTGTACACATGTTTTGAGAGGAATATTTGGAGAGGATTTTTGTACAGACGAAAACGAGGAAAGATCTGGTTATATGACATCCTGTTGAAATCACAACCGACAAAGTAATTTGTTATGTAAGGGCATGGAGAAATGTGTTTTATTTCTCCATGGTAAGGGTGACTTCACTTTTGTTTTCAGTGAATTGCCCTCCATGTTCGGAAATAGACTCCGGCAGGAGAAAAAAGCGAGAAATATGAACACCACATTTGAGACAATTTATCAGGACAACTGGCTTCAAGAAAGCAAAAGTGAAGAGTCCAAAACAAAACAAAATATTCAAGGAATTAATCACAACCCACCCTTCACGGAAGAGAAGAACGTCTTGTGGATGGGGCCCTTCTCCTTGACGTTTGACTTTTCTTTGACCTCTTTCCCAGCCTCTCCGTTCACCTCGTCCTCGGGAAGTCGTTTCATTTGTATGCCGTTGTCTTCACTTGCCTCGAGCTCCTTTTCCTTTGTGACAAGATAATAACACTAAAAGAAATCAGTCCCTACTTGCGGAAGATTACAACAATAGGGCCTTTAATGGCTGGTTTGAGTAGTCAAATCCTGACCAGTTATCTCTGTTAACCAGTCTTATTTGAGATAACAAGTTTAGCTCCTGTCATAAGACACTCTTCACTTAGCCTACATGGAGGAATGATTCGCAACGAAATAACCTGCTGTCGTGATACAAGTGTCCTGCTCACTAGCACAGACTGCATGCATTGGTGTACCATTGTAAGCATAACTCGCACACCTCTTGGCAATTTCTGCCTGAAATATTTGTCGAGGACATTTATTATTTTGCCCTCCAACTTAGTACCATCGTTTTTAACTATAGAATTTAATCCGTCCAGGAAAATCTTCTGCTGGCATAATGCTCTTCTATTGAAATTATCTTAACTCCCATTCAAGCAACCCCCAAATTAATTCTTTATGACCCCAATGTTTCAGCCAGCCTCAGGTAGGCTAACCGGTTTGAGAACAATTGAAACTTTGACCTGATCAAATAGCCAACCCTCTAAGATCTTCTAGCAACCACAGACAGCTTCAAGACCAGTAACTGCAATTCGCCCCAATGCTTGGTTGGTACCTGAAATAAGTTCCACCATTTCATCATCAGAAGCTGACGAAACAAAAGACTCATCATTCGCCTTTTCAAAGCAAGGTGGGAGCAATATGAGGGCGCTATTTGAAATGAGTAAATTTGGAGTAAACAGAACAGATTTTACTAAAACCAAACAGCGCTCTGCTATTATGTTTGACGTACCTCAAATAGGCAAATAGGAACAATCGATGTTCAACGGTCAACTTCTTTCTTAAAATGTTCACCTCTGACACCTTCGTGCATCGTTGCTAACATGCGGGCCATCATCGGTGCAAAATCACAGACAAGGGTTCATTCGGAAACTTTGCCATACGAAACGACTTTAAGAATTCTGGCGGAAGTGTGCTCATCCATACCTCTCTGGGGCCAAAATAACGCCGGTCAACATTTCCCCATACGCTTTATCAAAAGCGCACAAAGTCTGAAATCAGGACCGCCTAGCACTGATGATGAAGATGGGGAGAAATGTAACTTAAATGCTAAGCATCAAACATCTTTTGCTCACCAGAAGTTAGCTGCTTATCATCTAGCTTCTGGCGGGCGCTGTTTTATTCTACATTTCCTCCGTTCCCACGTAATCTACCGTAAACTATTATATCCACAATACCTTGCGACACCTGTGCTTCCTTTACCAAATGTTGTAAAAGATATGAGAACAAATCCAAACAGGACAAAGGACAGGGGTCCTAACCTACCTTGGCCTCTTTCTCCTCCTTCTGTCTCTCCTTGGATTTGGGGAGCATCCGTGGGAAGAAGAAGAAAGGCACACCGATGAGCGTGACTGCGACACCGAGGCAAGCGAAGCCTAGCCACCAGGCACCAATGAAGCGCGGGTCATTCTGGTCGACTGGCGGTCTGTCCTCCTGGGCCACTCGGTCGAAGTCCACGAAGAGGGAAAGCGCGGCCGAGCCAAGCCCGAAACCGAGGAGGGGTCCAATGGATACGGCGATGAAAAGAAAGGCTACGTACCAGCAAGCAGAGGAAATCAGAACAATTGAATTGAGGTGTGCATGTGGTCTAAATATATGAGATAATACATGAGATAATTGGACCAAACGTGGACCTGGATCAAGATTTAATCTGTGAAAGCAGACACCTGTCTCTAACCAGCATGTTATGTTGTGTAATGTAAAGAAGAGGGACGAAAAACCCAGAGGAATATTCCGGGTGTAGCCCACGGACTGAAAACCCAATCCACATGTGGTCCAAGTCGAGAATCTTCTAACTCAGGGATGGAACCACTAAACCAACCTGACTAGGTTTCGTGATGATGTCGTTTGAGTCCTGTGTTTTCTGGATAATGAAACCTGTGGTTCTCAAACTGCACGTACACTTTGCTATTAACATTATTTCTGACCGACGACGTTCGAAATTGAGACAAAACTAGGTAGTGCAATATGTCTCAGAAAAAAATTACCAATGTAGATGGGCGTTGTGTGTTTGCCGACGGCATCGTCAATGTACGTGGTCCCGAGGGGTTTCATCGGTACGTTACCAATGCCCAGCAGTATCTGACCGATGATCAGCCACGACACCGGGTTGAAGCCAGGCTGTTCGTACTCAACGTTGCAAGGATCAATCTTGTCCTTGGCGTCCGCCGAGCAATAGTCCACGAACGGTTCCGTTTCGTTGCAGCCCAGTGGGACCCTGGTGTAGGGATTCAGCATGAAGTGCGGCACGGAGCAGAGAAAGATGCCCAGCCCAGACAACAGAATGCCCACGCCTATGATGCGTGGGCGATGACCCTTGTGGCCAAAGTAAGCCACAAAAATAACTAGGGCCATGTCCAAGGCGTCATTGAGGATAATGATGGCACCGGATTCAGTGCTGGTAAAGTAAAAACCAAAAACAGATTGGCCAAAATCATGAATTTTACGAGCGCCGCATTACAAGCCAGTTCATACTTTAAACAAATGCCAGAAAAAATTCGAAGCCAACGCGAATTAGCCGTTACAAAATATCCGCGGAGAATTGAAATGTGTTCCATTTTACGAAATCGAAGCGCAAAAACATTTAATCTGACGTCACAAAATTGAGTTGTGTGCGCTTTTTGTGCCAAGTATGAACCGGCCTTGTCAGGAAACCATTGGATCACCCCTGGCTTACCATTCAAACCTGTCAACATCACATGGTTCAAAAATTATGAGGTCTGTGCGAGAAAAAAGGAAATAGGCCTATCGATGTACACATTCTTGATAATAACAGTGAATCGTTATCAAATTAGTTCGAACATCACTCCCATACTTGGAAAACCATGGCACCACTTATTTATGTGGTGCATAGTAATTATTGTTCATTACATATGCATTATGCAGCCCTATTTAGGCCGTTGTCCTATACTAGGGTATTCTTAAACAGAATCTGCATCCCTAAAACTTTGTTGATCTCTTGCGAGTTAGTGTTCAAAATTGTGCTGTCATGTTTTGTACCTGGACAGCTTGAACTGCTTCTCGATGGTGGAGACAACAGAGCCCAGGTAAACGGTAGCGGAGGTCTTAATCAGAAGATACATCATTGACCACAGTGCGAATGCCTTGGGCCCACCGGCCAGCCACTGCAGGCGGCGTGGTCGGCAGGGACCCACACCACAAACCAGCTCAGTCTCCCCGCCAGGCTCGCTGCTGGATGTCACGTCCACGATCGCGTCGTCGTCGGCGGCAGCTGTGTTGTCCTTGAGGGGTGCACGTGAGTCTTGCCGGTCGATGTCGGGGTCGGACATTTTGCCTTCCTCGTAGTCCGGTATCTCTTTGACTTCTTCTCCTTCGAGGACGTCGACCTATAATCAAATTCAAATGAACGAGACAAAGTCCCAAAACAAATTTCTCAAAGATAATAAGGAATGGATTTAGTTGTTAAAAACCATTTCTCCTGTCAGAAGGTGAATCGTGTACGGAAAAACATCATGAAGTGTATTATTATGTAACTTTCTTACACCTTTTGAAAGTTGCACAAGTTAGGCACGCGGTTCACTTTGTTGAACAAAACACTGATAAGATTGATGGAATGGCTACTCTGTAATATTTCCAAAGATTGAACCTATGGACTAGAAGGTTTAGAGTAACAAATACACTCTTCTAGTGGAAACTCGAGTGAAATCCCAAGATGATAAAGTAAAGAAAACTTTAATAGAATTTGTCTTGCAATTATCATTTGAAGCCTGAGTGAATTCTCACTGTTTGGACTTCAGAGAATACATGTACATACAATTTATGACAAGATCTCGATTGTTATTATTTCCAGTGCACACTTTGCATCAATCTATGGCTTGGAAAGAAGCGATGTGAGATGACATGACCTCGGCTCCTATGCTGAAGCCACTATCTAATTAGTTGTTACCCATTTTGACACCAGACGTGTCCTTGATGAATTTTGTTTGATACTGTACATGAAACATGCATTTAGAGTCTACGTGGATATCGAGTCTTAGTCATGAAATAAAAGCTCCCTGTCCTTTCAAAATGTCAGTCGTGTTCTTGTATAAGAAATGAATATTTCAGATTATTATCCCGTTTAAACCTAAAGCATCGCTGAAGGATTGGTTTCCTGTGCATGGCTTAAAAAAACCAATCGGCGCGCAGTGCGGTCTTTACGTCATCGAGTTGTCTCCTAATGCTCATCACCCCGTGTCATATTTTTCTGACGGGACAATGATATTTTGGTGTGAACAGCAGATGATATCCATCACGGTGTGCTATTAGTTTAGTCTTATTCAGTTTTTGTTGTCTTTATACTGTATTTTAGACCTGGGTGAAGTTTAAAGTTTCTGTAACTAATAATTTACCGTGTGTATAGTACTGCTTGAAGACGTGCCATAACGACCTACCCTTCTTTGTCTATTTCGCTATCTGATTCGTTCTTGCTACAGTGCGGCCTGAGTCCCTGAAATACAGTCCCCGTAAATGTTCAATTGTTTTCCAATTGAGCAAAAATTTCATCTTTTTTTTTAACTTTGCCACTTAAGGTTTTTTTTTTTGCTTCTGGGTTTTAATGTAGTTGCTAAGTTTTTCTGTTTACATTTTTAAGCAAAAGTTTGACGTCCTTCCGGCAATCTCAGTGTTTTACAGTTATTTCACAATGAATTGACCAGCATTTGGGGTGTTGCGCTGTCTTAAATTCTCTGTTCCTGGAAAATCACAAACAAGGGTGTTAGTTTTCCTTCATTTCGTAATAGGAGTAGAAAATTGCTCAAAAAAATTAATAAGAGCCCAGGTAAAGTTCTTGCCATAAGCACACTAGCATTACAATTCAGGTGCGGTATCATTTTGGCGTCGTTTAACCTCAATAATACACAAATGCAGCAGCACAGTTTGTTGTCAGCATTTCGTGATAAGTATTGGCAATATGATTCCCCGGAATCCATTATGAAGAAGGTTACATTCAGACAATAACGTCGTCTGTATTCAATACCCAGGCACTTATTTGTGTATTTTCTTTTTCTTTTCATACGATTGGGGAAAACAGCATGCACCGTTGACCGCGTTGCGCTTGCATGACGCCGGTAAAAAAAAACGGGTGCAGGCCCGGAGTTTTTCTGATAGTTATTCATTTATTAAAGTCGTGGCATGTCTACACGCTATATGTATACTTTACACACTGCGCGTAGGGGATATGCTGGTTTCCTATAACTGCAGATCATAGGGAGTTGAATGTAAGAGAGCAGCTCGGGGTGACGGTTGTGGAGTTTGGAAAGAGATAACTATGCAGAATCATTGTGTGCAATCATAGAGTCAGGGTCAAATATCCACAGTTTCATAAAATAACTTATCATGTCCTGTAAGTACCGCATCTAAATTACAGTAAGATTTTATTATGGGGAGGCTGCATCATCATCATCATTACCTGGGTTGTCATTAAAACTTCACCACCATGTAGGCCTAGACTGGAAAGTGCTTTTGCACAGGAGATGTTCAGCAACAAGATAGGGAATTAGATTCAGGTTCTATCACTCTACTTCAGCAAATATCTTTACCGACCAAAACAGCGCACTGTCAAGGGCAAAACAAGTCCTGAGGACAAGCTCTATTGAAGTTGGATAGAAGCAAGATCCTGACACCACGGCAACTCAAATATGTTTGGTAAACACCAGAAGTCACTGCTTTGGCAATGCATGGAATCGGAACTGGGCACCCGTTTATCCAGCAGAATTTTGAAAGGCGTACGGTGTGCATAGGGGGAAAATAAATTTAAAAAGCACGTCAACGGAATGTCAGATGATCTCCAGAAAATGTCTTTTTCACCACAGACAGAATGACGCTGCATGCTGCGAGTTCTTTCACCGGAACCGCATGGGATAACATTCTCACGGCAGAAGAATGACAGTCTACTGCAAACCAATGATCATCGATAACATGGGCATATACATGTACATGTAGCATGCAGGTAATAAATGTTATGTAGTTGGAGGGCCTTAAGAGGTTGGATAGCATTGATTGTTTGAATGCATTTGTTGTTAGATGCCGTTCTGCAATGGGTTCCTGTTACGGGTACCCGTGTTTTACTTCACGTCCATGACTACCTGTAGATTATGTACAGCAATGTCACACTACCTTGAGCTGCATTTCGTGCATTGAATTTATGAGGTCAAATGTAAACATGTTTAGATATTTGAAGTGACTATTGTCAACTCTTGTATGAAAATCTCTTCGGTGTTAAACCCTGCTCTACAATCCCAGCAAACCTGTTGACAATAGACTGGGTTTTGGGTTGATAAGAACTGCTGGACAGCCAACATTATTTACAAGAGGTATGTTTGCAGTGACTGTGTGCGTACTGCTAACTTCATAGCTGTGCATGTGAACTTTGGTTGGCGGGTTACACGAACAACCCGGGGCAATTTTGTCGCACATAACAAATTCCCAACACTATGATACAATTTGGGCCTACACAAAGTTTACAGGGATTGCAAAATGTCACATTGTCCGTTTATGCGGAGTGACAGCGCACAATGCATGCACCCCTTACGGTGTGGAAGCAAGCGAAGTTTCTGTTCATATAATATCAAATCAGTGCTCTGAAATATGGCAATCACATATTTCAGAGAACTGATTTGATTGTCGTTATTCTGATCACGGTGCTACGCAGCCCTTCCATCTTTCTCTGAAGTTTCTATTCATGTTGCAAATTCTGGAGTGTATTTCCATGGCATTTCTGGTGATAGCCAGTTAAGCAGCACTTTTCTCCTACGGCACCCCCCCTCCCTAGCTATGCAGATGTTGGGTACGATCGGCCTTTTCGTGCCATCACTCGATCTTTGTGCGATCTGTCGAGTTTTCAAAATGTAGCCACTAGCCAAGCTTCTTTTCTTTCTACCTGTAATTCGAAAGCAGCGGTAAAAAGCTGCTAAGAGAAAGCCGGAGATTTTTGACAGGAACGACTTAAAACACTGCGTGATCGTGGTTTGTATTGATAAGCCGATCGCGCCAAACATGAACATCTAAACATGACCCCCATCTCTCTTAAAAGAGAGACGGAAAAAATAAACTCAGCGGAAAAATAACATCGAAAAATTGGTGTGGAAAGACAAAACTAAACACAACATTTCCGCAAATAAAACACAGGGATATGACCAAATAGTGAATTTTCCGCTCACGACACTTCTGCCACGCCAAACAAACCCCCATCTTACAAAACTCCGCCGATTGCCTGGCTTTACATATCTGGAGCAAACGTTGTCTTTAAAATCTTTTCCTCCTTCGACTTTCCATAAGGGTGGTTCTGCACCCTATCTAAAAAAGCAAACATTTTATACAGGTTCTGTGTCCAAGGCGTGACGAAAAACGTCAAACCATAGCCAGATTGATGCTCAAGAAACACGAGGCACACGTTGCCCTATTCAGTGGCCGCCGAATGAACCGTAAAAAGAAAGATATCGTTTATGATATAGCATCACAGGAATGTTTATTGAATTTGAAAGTAGACCAGACCATTGATCAAAATTTTAGCAGTACCTGTCAACGAGTCCCACCCGAGTAAGCTTGTGAGGTTTTTTTGCAAGCATTCGGACAAGCACTGAGCATGCAGTGCTTATTAATATACGTTGGGTACGGGCAAACCGTTATATATAATTAGCATCTTCCCAACGCAAAAAATACATCTTGAAAACCTATATCTCGTTGATTCAGCAAACCATGCATTATTCTGAAGAATCGGCAGGGTGGGCATTTCAGTGGTATATTTTACACATGTACAAATGCTATCCATGGGAGCCTTGTGGGTTGGATGGGATTGAATGAATTAGTTTTGAGTTTCCTTTTTACATTTTGTGATATAAACGGGTTTCCCTTCTCGGAAGGCCTTATTTCACTTCAACATGACACTCGGGCCGTTTTCCAATACTCAACTTGGGCTCCGTCTCAGGCTTCAACTGTTTTTTTAATTCCTGTCTTTGAGGCTGTAAACGCAATAGTAAGTCTCATAGTACCACAACACATTAAGTAAGATGCAAATGAGCCAAACATTACAGTATTTCAATTTAAGTTAAACGCTTCAGGCCCACAATCGAGGATTGGTTTCCTGGACGAAGCCCAAGACGGAGACGAAGTTGAGTATTGGAAAACGGCCTCGGTTTCTGTACTATTTTACACAGCACTAACCCCAGCATCCCCTCCACTGACTTATAAGTTGGCACAGCAGATATTTAGCTTAGAAAATTGACGTGTCTTCAGTTCAATTTTTATTTGGAAACGTTTTCGTGTCCACAAATCTCCCCAAATCTATTGGCTAAACGGACAGATCTTTGAGTTGCTAAGAACTGCTCGACAGTAGACATTGCCCAAGGGTCTAATAAAAAGGCAAACAATGCACTGTCGACGTGTTTGCCGTAGTAAGGGTACTGTGAAGGCATATTGATTTTCCGTTAGTGAGCTGGCGAGCAACCCTGGGCGATTGTGTTGCATACAACAAAACCCCAACAATACAATACAAATCGTTTTCAGAATTGCGAATGTCAACGTGGTGCTTCGAGAACCTCCAAAGCGCCCTTATATAGTGTTGAAGTACAAAAGGCTCATCACAACGGCAGCGCAGCACAGATATACCGTATAAAAGAATTCCATTGCCCGTAAGTCATGCTCACACGCTCTCCTTTTTGAAAAGTGCCTTTTGAAACAAACGCTACCCATGCGCAACTGGTTTCAATAGACTGATTGCGCCCGCTAAGTCACGTGACCTATAGTAGGTAATAAATATCAACAAACACGGCATCCACCAAAGGCAAAGTGTTTCATAAGTATCATTTCCAAAAATAAAGCCGACGGTAGGTACCGTACTCAGCGCCAGGTACTACCGTACATCGGCAATATTGGTTGCACTCAAAACATAATGAAGCAAGATAGAGACGGGAGACCCCCCCCCACTTTGTGTTAGTCATCGTTTCACTGGAATCTGAGGAATTCCTTTTAGACATCTTGGGGGATGTGTTAGGTCACAATAGTCTAAAGTGTGTATACCGATTGGACATGTTGGAGGAGGGGGTGTCCCTCGGTCTCATTTCTTGCTGGGTCAAAACACAACTCAAAACACACTTTGCGATGGGAGTGATACCCACTATAGGTTACATGATTCGGTGGATGTAATCGGTTTATTTGACCTAGTGAAAAGCACCTTCACGGTGTACATTTCAATTGCAAGGCATTTTGGTGACTAGTATAGACGACCAATACACTGCCGGACCTCTCTCCTTCGACACCTCCCCTGATTACCGTGTAAAAATGTTGGGTGCAATCTTCCAATCTATGATCGCTGTGATTTTACACCCCCAAGTTCAATCCAACATTGTTTTCTGGGTTGTTTTGCTCAAAGGTAGAATTATCCATGTAAGTATAAAACGTGGTATATTCTCACCCTCTTTTGCTAACTGGCTACACCCAAGATTTAGTGGAAAGGTCTATAGTTTTATAAAAGATTTGTCGACGATAAAAAATAACCAAAAACCTGGCAAGATCAGAGTCTTTGCAATTAATGAGGGAGGGGGGGGGTGACCGACAAACAAAGCATGAAATCTAATAAACTGCTGAAGCGATAACTGGTTTTGGATTAGGAGGACGCTAAAGCTAAAACATTTCTGAAGATGTAGTGCATTACGCTCCAACTACGGCAATGAAACCAAACACATGACGCCCGGCCTCCCGAGTTTCGTTACTACCCGCGGCTGGGTTGACATTGATACGATTTAACAACACTGTGTTTTATTGCCAACCGAGTATACCCTACTTCAAAGGCAAACACAAAAGGCCATAAAGATAGATGTATAAAGAAAGATTCCTTATAAACCACCTGCCCTTTAAGAAAGAGACACAAGTGGAATAAAATAAGTTAACATCTGGCGGCGGAAGAGTGGCAAAATCCCTCTTCCAAGCCTACTAAAACAATAAAAACCACATCACAGTGAAGTGAATAAACCTCATATCATGTATAACATGGTCAGAAAATTCGGAGTGATTGTTATGCAACTATGACACACCCAGGGTGCGTCATTCAACTCTGCCCTACACATGTCAATATGCAAATTACTCATTTCTTAAGTCATGTAATAATACTATTTTGAATTCAACATGACAGAAATGCTAACAGTATCAAAATATTCACGTGAAATGGGGTTTACATAAAGCACTTTATGCTACCCCAATGACACTTCCAAAAGTAATGGCAAAACCTCATTCACGAGGTCGTTGACCGACTGACCAAACCGTGTACTCTATAAATGCGTATTTTGATTAAATACACAGCGCATGCCTGTAAGTGTGCTATTTTTGTCACAGAGATTCTCTAAATCTCTTTTAATCAGCAAATATTTGTACATCTGGTATACCTGTGTCAAGCTTGGCGTTCAATTATTCTTGTTCGGTTCATTCAAGTGCAATACTCATAAAACACCCGCCTTATAACGGTATGAAGTACGAGTCTGATCGCAGGATGTCTTAACTGTTCAAAATGCAATATTCGCTGTTACTGTTTGTAAACAAATGTAAGTTTTGAATACTTGGCACGACTTCGTTGACAAAGTAAAGGCTAGTGGCTGTATGTTGTATTTTTTGTTTACTATATAGTGGTAGCCTGCTGTGTACTATCTCACTACGTTGATGTGTTGTGATTTACCTGTGGCTAGTGAGGAGATCACAATACATATACGTTCTCTCTAAAGTTCCTATACGCCTCTTTAGTGGGACTTTATCGTGGTCACGTTTGGGGGCGTGGCACCACTGTTATGTTGGATATCCAACGGTAACTTACCGGGTTGTCCTGTCCATGGTAGGTCCCTACGCTCATATCAACGCCCGGTCTGCTGGGTACTTTGAACGGGTTATTCCCCATCCTGCTGGCACGTTGATCGAAACCACCAAGGTATCCTTTCCAAATACAAAACCTTCAGAATCGAACAAAACTGTCCACGAAAAGCTAGGAACCAGCAACGAAACCGATCTTTACTCCAAGGAACTTTCGGAGCATGTGGGCCTTTTGATAAAGGCGTGTCTCCACTGCTGGAGCCTCTAGCACAAGACCGGCAAAACCGGTGCGCATGACTTGTTCAACCATACTAACGTGCATAAGGCAGATTTGGCCTTGCACAACTGCCTCTTTCAAAACGGTTGACAAAAGCTGCGTGAGGACGTCACCGTAGCGTTTGTTTACAATCAGGCTGTGTAGGCGTGTAGGGCCTTTGTCAAACTTCTCCAAAGTGGAACGAGACCTTGTCCAAGGGTCACAAGCTTTTATGATTCGCACTGTCCAAGCTGAAGGCCAGCATTAGCTTGACCCTCGCGATTTTTTGCACTTTACTAGTCTTGCCATATATTCGATAATAACACATCAACATATGCATGTGGTCATATATTGAAGAGTCACCCATTATCTGGGTAGTATTTCACGTATTCGAGCGTGACATGATCAGTGCTACCGCTTGCGTGCTTGACAGGTATACCCAATTACCCTTTAACAACAATCAGTGTCTGCGTAGGTGTAAAAGTATACAAGATACGTTTTCGGAAGCCCCACAAAGTATGCTCTTGCTATGTCAAAGCCGTATGTTTGCCAAGAAGTGGATGTTAAACCAATTGTTGGTCGTCATTCGTCTATGAGGTCCAATCTGGAGTACCACGTGACCACACAATTACCCCAAGTTAGCAACAACTCCAGAGTAGAGTTTGGTTAGTAAACGTGTGTCGTGTTTAAAACTTGCAAGTAGGGCCCATTTTCACATACAAAAGATAAGTAAATCTGTGTCATATGGTACGAAGGTCACCACCTGTTCCGTGTCCAGTTGTGGTTATCGTTCCGAAAGCCCAGCACTGGGTGCTGGTTCTGTATTTTCCGACAATCTTTTCGCCATTTTACAGAGTTGTAAAGGCTTTGTTACAACATAATGTTTCAACAACCGATAATAAATCACTGACAAGTTGACCGATACTGTGTAGCCAACCGATCACAAATTGAACGATTGTGTATCGCCAACCGATCAAGATCCACAGAATGGGAAGGTCTATATTTTTCAAAATTGGTTCGTTTAACCTAAAGTGTGCCACAGTCGGTAGCAAGCACACGACGAACGCAAGAGCGGCATTTTTACCAGCTTCCACGATGGACCACGAGTTTGCTCCGTCTGAAGTCGTGCGAATCCCCACTTTTCACCCACAATGCACTGAGGTAAACATTGCGTTACGTCATTATGCTAATAGTCAATTCTACACTCTCACTACCGGCTCCCTATTGCTGACCGGATTAAGTATAAAATTCTTTTACTCATTTTTCATGCCCGTCATGGTTCTGCTCCAACATACAATATTGATTTATTTGCTCATTACCGACCATTGAGGCAATTGAGATCATCTCTTGCTTCCCTACTTTAAATCCTTTGTTTTGAACAGGAGCTACCCGTTTAAGAGTTTAAATGTCTTTGTTGGGTTTAGTCACTCTTATCCACACACTTCGAATAGCGCCCTCCTATTCCTGTCCGCTGTGCATCAAAAAGGCTGATGGTACTGTGACGGAAAGTGTATAGGACTAGAGCTAGTCTAATTTTATTAATGAGTTGCAGTGCACGTACCTGATTGGCTAGTGACTTGGTAACGTGTGCTGGCTAGGCATAGCGTAGCGCGCTGTGTGCACATGGTCGTGCTACTGCAGTGAGCGCTGCGATCGCATTATAGTTGGTTTGCTTGTTGGACTTCGCAGAGTGAAGTTGGTGAGTTGGCACGGAGCTAAGGCATTGTCAGCGCTGTGCGAAGTGTTGCGTGGTGCTGATGCGTTGTAAGTACGTGATTGTATAGACTGTACGTGGCTGACTAGTGAGTGTAGCTGACGCGTTGCAAGTACAAGGCTGTGAGAGCTGTACGTTGCTGACGCTGGCTCGCATGCACGTTAGGTGAAGCTCGTACGAAGTTGCACAAGTTGTACTTTGCTGACGCAGTGTGACTGTTGATGCGCTGTGAATGGCTGATGCGCAGTGAATGGCTGATGCGCATGGTGCATAGTTGATGCATTGGAGTATTGCTGCTGGGGCCCTACGCTTAATTAGTGCTCAATCCAAGTAAGTAAATGCACAGGCAACCAAACCAATCTCCCAATCACTTCACTGTACATTTCAATTGTTGATTTGTGTTGATTATTGTGGAATAAATTGAACGTCCTGTACCGACAGTTCTTCTGTCAAGGATTACTTTCTTTACCGGTTGATTGTGTAATTCAACAGAGACTAATTAACACTCGGTCACAATCGGCGGTATATTTCCTCCAAAACGGTCCCGCACCCTTTGCCTTGAGGTCGCTCTGTGTGGTCTCTCGTCTGGGGAAAAGCCTTGGGTTGGGAAGATCGACTCTGCCACTAATAGTGCTTGGTTTGATCCCATCAACTCAGGGTAGGCCCGGGGATGCCCGCCACAGTACTAGCCGGCGGAGCACCATTGACAGTGAAACTAAACAGTGGCATTCGTGAGCCGTTTTAAATCCTCATACAAAAATGCGCTCCTTTCTCAATTAGGCTAATAAAGTAACAGCCCCTTTCCTTGACCACACTCTGTTCAGTTTGTTGAGATTTTGAAAAATAAATAATTCCACGCATTTCTCACAAAGGTTTCCTATGAGATTTTTCTTCTCGGCCAAATCTGACAGTATTGAAACCTATGACCATTTCAGACAAACGTTCACTGCAAGTTGATTGGAAATAAAATAGTGCTGAGGGAATGTCGTTGTTTTAGGAGGTACCAGCAAGTTTACACCGTGCATAAGTGACCGATTCAAACAAGGAAAAAGGGGGGGGGCATTTGTTTATATTGCCTCACTTGACCTGAAGCAGAGAAACTTCCAAAGTTCCAATCCGGTGTTTGTTCTTCGCTGTCAAGTGAAGCGGAAGTTGAGAGTGGGGTCTTTGATTTCATTAAACCCTAGAGAAACGTATTATGATTTCCACACTTCACTTGATGTGACATTGAGGTTTTCTTACTTGTCATAAAAAAGTATTCAAAATAACTTCTGCATTTTCTTGACACGAATGGCGTTACTATATTTGCTGTGGTTGCAGAACATTTGTAAATACGAGAGTCGCCAGACCACTTGAATAGGTTTAGGCCTAGGTCTCTTTGTGAAATTTGCGGACCATCAGCAAATTTTTGAGTGTATAATACACATACGTTCACCCACCGCTGCTAGTGCACCGCTGAGTTAATACACGGGTTTGTATGGGGTCGCGCATGACGGGCGAGTCGCGTTCTGGTCACGTCTCCTACGACTACGGCTTCGAATTTTGATCAAACGGTGAAGAGCCATAGCCAGTGATCGATACTAGTGGATGTTGCCAATATAGTACACATAGCGTGTAATATAAACCGTTGAAAATATTGTTTACAGGAGTTTTCTGGATATATGCCCAACTTATATATTTACAAAGGACCATAGTCATGATATAGGCCTACACGATAAAGCGAAAAGTGCTATTTTTTAAGTCAAGCCAGTATACCGATCCTTAATTTTTTAATTTATCATAGAGCAATTTTTATCGATACCATTTAACCCTACCGAATTTTATACTATTCGAATATTAACTCGACTTTCGGTTAGGTAATGACTTGCTGTAACAGAATAAAATCACAGCGTGAACCAAATTTAAGTTCTTGAATCTGGCTTTTAAAAATGCAGCAAGCTGATGAGCATCAGGATGGCCTTTAGTTCAGCGCTCGCTTCACCCTTATGTGTTTCAAATTCTTGGGAAAACTCCAGATGCAAGAATGTCGTGATTCATTTTTCTGAGGAACAGAGGAAATCAACGAATTTCACTGCTCGAAAAAAAGACTACTTCTGCATTAGATGACTGAATAACAAAAGAATTACATCAGACATCTCGTTTCCATCATACAAGCTATGCTGGTGTTCAGTTTTCGGCTCCGAATAAGAAGCGAAACTACGTTGAGGGAGGAAACCACGTATGTTTCAGAGGAAAATTATTAACTGCACATGTCCCATTTTAGGGTCATTTGCATATGTAATGAGGGGCACGAGAATTCGTGTCGGGCAAGCTGCTGCTTCATTTCATGAAACCCACGTCATATTTTAACTTTTTGGAAATAAAATACCTGCCCCAAAACATTTTAGTTGTAAGATAAGGCCTTTTCCTGACGTGTTTTGTGAAAATAAAACCGAGAAATAGTACCAGAATGGTCAAAACTAGTGCTTTTTGTGGAAAGCTCTTTACGTAAGCGATAGTTTGTTCACGTTTTGATGCGATATTTGAAGTCTCGAAACAAAGAATTCAAAGTTTTCCTAAAGTTTTCAAAAGTGAGCTGTGGTGGAGAAAGGAGTGAAGGTTTTAGATTTACTGACAGTTTTGCGCTAGAGTTTGTTTCCCTTCCCGACGAAAAACATTTGCATATCGATCCTACTCAGCACCGATTCCGTTTATCACGCAAAATCTAACGTCCTTGCAAGCTTTAGAATTCAATGACAGTGGGTGTACGCGTGTAATTATACCGTAAACTGTACGCGGCTGGATCGGTTTTACGCATGTAAAACACGTAGATTGCAATGTAAAGAAGTGTCTATACGTAAGTCAAAAAAAAAACAAGCAAGATAAAACTTTTTGTATTGTGTAGTTGAAATTCTGGCCTGGCGTATGCAGTGTCTCGTTGTTCTGGGAAGGCTTCCAAAATTGAGAAATTTAGTGGAAAAAGATCGAGAGATCGATTGAACAGGGAAATAGTTTTTTTTTATTTATCTTAGCAACCACTTTGAGGCTAAATTTCATATTTATGTAGCATTTCTTTTCACGATTCTGTGGTGTTTTATTTCGTGTATAATCCTTCTATAGAGCATACAAGGAGTTGCAATGTGATCACTTGTTAATTTTGTGCAAACGAAGTCTTCAAAACGAGAAGGCTCAACAGAGAAATTTGGAAGGGCTGCGTAGCATCGTGATCAGAATATCGACGAGAATACAATATCAAATCAGTGCTCTGAAATATTTGATTGCTGAGCTTTCGGTAACTGAGTACTTTCTTCTGTGTAACTGAATCTGCTTGCCCTGAAGAAGACACTCAGTTACCGAAAGCTCGGCAATCACATATTTTAGAGAACTGATTTGATATTATATTCTTGTCGATAAGGCTCAACAGAGGATTGGCAAGTTGTTAAGGATAATTCCATGGTTCACGCTGGTTTGGTCAAGTAACCGCTACGCACGGTCAAAGTCGTCAAACAAATACCTATGTGTTCATAAATTTAGACACGACACATTTTGGTGTTAATAACAAGACAAAACATATGTTTTTAGGGTGTGGTAACGCTTTCCGAAAACCTTGAGATGTCCAAAGAGGTGTTTAATTTGAAACTGTTACGTGGTTACAATTAACGAAAGACCCCTTTATTATGAGAGTTGGTTTCTACAGTGAAGATCCTCTTACTCCAAGAAAAACTTTGATTATTAAAGATTTTTTTCTGTAGGTTACTCTGGTTGCGAGCCTTACTTTTTATTCTAATATTTATGTCATAGTAGCCAAGGAAAGGTGTCAACTGTGACATTATTACTCCAATTTCTTTGAAACTGTTAGCACCAGTGACATGTACTTCTTTCGAGTAACTACCAGGAATTAAAATTTTATCGTCAATAAAACTGAAATTTTACTCGAATGATGAGTAAAAACTGAACTGGTCGCTAAACAAGGTCGCACGTTCCTGGTGAGCATGTTGCTGGTCGTACAGGATCTGTCCGTGCATGGATCATGAGCGTGAACGCAAACGCAGAGGCGTCGTGAGGGAAGACGGGGTACAGAGATGGAATATAAAAGGGAAAAAACAAAAACATATAGGAAGAAATCACAAATTTTACTTGAAAATACCTTAAAATTGCCCCTATCAACTGTAAATGGTTTTTATAGGTTGCTGCTGATAAGTGCTTTGCCCCCCCCCCAAAAAAACCTGGTACGTCAAAGAACAAGCATGACGTCATCAGTACGGAGGCCTGTCTTAGAAATGGGAACACACTGAAGCGTGAAGTCCTACACGTATATTAAAGGGTAGAAAATCAATGATGAGAGCGCCATTTCCCCCATTCTACACGCCATTATATGGAAGGTTCAAATACAAGTTGTTCCCCAAAGGTCATTTTCGTATTGCATTTAATGCCCATTTATCTTTTGTCTAATTTATGTTTTGTAAATAAAGAGAAGTCTTCAATTATTTTCTAAGAGGCACCTTGGAATTAACATGAACATCAGTTGTTTTTAAGCAATGCCTTCTCAGCCACCCATAAGTCCTGTGCAATAAGTATTTTACAATTGTGTGTTTGTGTTTGTTTGTTCTGTGCAAATTCGTTTTCGTTGAAAATTGGGGGTTGTTTATTGGTTTTTGTGTCTTCTTTTTTACTTTTGTCTATTTAGTTTTAATTTATTTTGCAGGATGTCTCACAACAGTTTCTTCTGGAAGACGTTATTCCTTCATGATTTGTACATTTTTCCCTAGTCAGAAGATATAAAATAGCTTCACATTTGGAAAATTTTCAAAGAAATGCATCAAAACCACGTATGTGCAGCAAAAATAAGTAAACCAACACACAAAGAAAACACATAAGAGAGAAAAGAAGACCATTGCGTAATCGTTCAATTCGAACCATAGTCGTTTGATTTCTAAGGTTCGTTTCGTCTTTAGCATAAGCAAATATCGATAAATATCTTGATTTTTTTTAATCAATTTTGTTTTTTAATTTCAATTGAGTTTTCATCATTGCCAAAGGCATTGGATGTTGTAAAGTAAATTTAAACGACCGTCTCTGAAAGTTAAATATCACAATTCTTTTCTAGAAAACTCGCACGTGAATTGTATTGAAAGCTCGCTGGCATTTGTGTTGTGTGTTAATAAGTGCTAGAGGTGTAACCATACCAGTATGTTACGTGCAGTTACAAAAGTCGGCTGGGCAACCCCAAGAACTAATTAAGGGATGTTTTCATGTTTTAGGGGAATAAATACACATGCAAGAGGAGATGAACACTACTCCATTCAATGTTGCACATCAGGTACAGACAGCAAATTACTTCGGGCCTGTTGGTTTCATACGGATCTGGATCTCAATCGGTGGTCTTAACGCTGGTTGAGTCCCAATGTTAGATCCGCGTGAAACAAACACGACCTACCAGTGCCGCCTGCACTATGCACAAAATTGATGGACTTCTTTTTTTCAGGAAACTGGCCCAATGCACCCCTTCCATAACGTAGAGTTAATTAAAGTGAAAGTTCATATCACAAACTTTGTCTTACAGTAAAAGAAATAAAGGAAATTAATTTGAAAAATGATTTTTCATCCTGCATTTTCATTTTTTCCATAGATGGAAATCATGGCAATGATTTAAATTGTATGATTTAAATCAAACAACCTCAGTACAAGCAATTTTTGCCATAAACATGGAAGTTGATTTGAAAGTGTAGCTAACCTTTTTTCACTGGTGGACTGGATTTTGTGCCGAGTAGTCAACGTGCAGGTATCATCAGTAAGAGTGACTTCCGTCTCAGGTTACAAAAGATGAATGGGAAGCGTTGCCATCAGAGACTCCTTTTGAGGACAACGGAAAGCGGCAGATTTTGTATAGCGCAAGATACCAGCATGTTTTCACAGTTTTGCCGTCGTAAAACTTCGAAGCAGTGATTTAAAAAAAAAGTTCACTATGTTTCAAGGTAAGTGTATATTCCATCAAACCACATCATCCATTTACGGAAATGAATCACTTTGCCAATGGTAAATTGATTTGTTACTCGTGAATGTCAGAAACCTGTTACATACATTATGTATATTACAGCATGGGTACTATGTTGGAACTTAAAACATTCGCATCTACCATTAGCTCGAGGCTAAAATGATATGAATAACAACCATCCCGTTTTAGTTGATAGATGCGTTCAAACCTAGGCCTAAGCTGACTTTATCCAATAAATGATTTATGCTGGTTTGGCGGCTCATTCATGAAACAGATAGCAAGGCCATGAGTAATGCTCACCTTGGGCGTATGTTGTAACTTCGGGGCACACAATCTGGCCACGAGTTCGCAATTCGACTTGTAACAATGAGTTGTTAAATATCAAACAATTAGAAGGTAACCCTCCAGCCACACATCCTTGGAAGGGGAGAAATGTTGTTAGCTAGTTTACGACATGTTTCGGGGACACCTCGTTATGAAATTTTGGATTGTCCAATTCCACAATTCTAATTATGCTGGATTTGCGGTGGAGAGTGATTAAATTCTTCAGGTAATCCATTGGTAATCTTCCGAAACCAAATGGCAACTTACTGGTGTTGTACTCATGGTAAATATAGTTCCTTTCCGGTCACTTGCCTTAAAAAATAAATTGTTGAGTCTTAAATGAACATACTCAAATCTACAGGAAAATATCATTTGTTATCATAAATAAAAGTAAACCAAAACGAAGATCGGTGCATGGGGGAAAACTTTTCAATTATGAAATATTTCAATCAGGCTTACTCAACAAAGAATCACAACTCACGGTAGCTTTCAACATCCATGTAAGGTGGGACTTGTCTTCAGCTAAATGAAAGTTTCAACCGTTCCTGTAAAGGTTTTACAACGTGCACGGACTCCGTGCACTGACCTTCATGGCTAAAACATCTTGGGGAAAAATCTGAGTCTTCAAGCTAGTATTGTGAGGAACTAAAGTGAAAAAGGAGGTTAAATAAATTTAAAATGGAGCCACTGTGACATAGTTTAACCGTTCAGGCAAATGCAAGCTCTCGTATAGCAGATCTGTTTCTATTAGCCGTTCCCATATAGGCCTATTCTCATTGTTTGGACGGTTTATTGATTTATTTCTAAAAAAACATCATTTGTATACCAGTGAACATTGCAATCGTTACGGCCGTGAAACACTGAAAACGACTCATGTCTAGTGGGAGTTGTCTGTACTCTTTGTGTTAGTCAGATTGATTTAATTTTAAGTGCAAAATTAAATCAAACAGATTGACCAATAACTTCATCTGATATCTTTCAAGAATAAAACTAACTCGTTTACAATAAACACTTTTAGGCCTACTACAAAAAGCAATCAGTGGGATTAATTTATTCTCGAAACAGTTGGAAACATTTACATATTAAGTTCACATTCACTCAATTTATAATCACAATGAGGCAATAAATGACGCCGTAACCGCAGGCAAAGGTATTATCATCATCCATTCTCCCGAGCCGGTCTTAAAACGTTAAAGTCCGACCAAGCACATGTTTATTCCCATTCATAAATACCATTTGGATACTAAATAATGTTACACATATGCAATTCTTCAAGAGGTGCCAATCAATGTATTTCACCTGTCAATAATAGCCCGAGGAAGGAACACCGAGAGAGGGTTACATTTCAGAGTAAAGGTCCTATTTATATGTGACCTTTCCAAGTTAAAATGCAAACTCTTGGAGTGTGTTATGTTTTGATTTCTATCCGTTACTATTTTTAGGCCACGGAGTTTAGTCCACTCACAGCTGGAATCAGAGAGCAAGGAACAGATCTATGCTGGAACAAGGCAATTACGGTTTCGTACGAGAAGTACACTTCATTTGCGCAAATTACTTATAGCCTATTGAAAGACAAAACGAAATGAAACACTGTTGCCAAAAACCAAAGTAAACATTTGATCCTATCGCTCACTTTAAACAGAACGACTAGGAATTGTTTGGACTCTTGTTTTAATCCAACAAAGTTCGTTTTCATCTTCTCCCGATAAATACCCGCAAAAATATTCAAGGCCACATTGACAGGTGTGTGGATGCCAAAGAAAACAATCCATGGAGATTGACGGTATGAAAGGCCAGTTGATGGACGCCAGAGTGTTCGTCAGTCCCTTGTCCATGTTAACAGGCCACCCATTTCAAACACCAACCATTCTTGTAGCCTTGTCCAAGGCGGTCTCAGCGCTTTTAGTAAAACTTAATGTCTTTACCGAGACAATCGAGCTCGGGCCTCTACACACACATTGTGCACTGACGTTATAGGCCATCACGAACGAGTACTCGCACCTATACCCAGCAGGCCAGATTCAGCGAACGGCGTAATCAAGGCTACCATTCTACGTGTACACCCATACAGGGTGTTCCAAAAAAAAAAAACCAAACCCTGAGGAAAGGGGTTCATATGCCCAAACCGTGTAATTAATCGATATCTTATCCTGGACAAGCATGACAGAGGACAACCCCATTCACTGGTTTATCCAAAATGTTACAACGGAGTTCGGATGCCCCATTTTCAAGACAATGGCGTTCAGTCATGCATTACAGGAGGGATACCATCAAGGTATCATTAGAAAGAATACTGCTTCTACTTTTCGGACACCCTTATACATTATGATCATATCTCATGGTTCGGGCATCATGTTAACTCCTTTCCTCGGGGTTTGTTTTTTCTGGGACGCCCTGCATAGGCATGGTTATGCTACAGAAGTTTTACACGCGATAATCTACAGAATTTTTCACCTACGTGACTGGATTGCGCAAAATGTAAACAATACCACCATATGTGGACCGCTGTGGCCACGGTGATCGCATATAATTCTACGGGCAGCTTCAACCACATACAAGCGCACGTGCAAACGCTGCATGTTTGACTTGTTTATCTTGAATAAGTAGATTACCATCGCGACATTATGCACTTTACCTCCACAACACAGTCTAGCACAAGTGTGAAATTAGTCACAAGAAAAAGGTCTATACCCAATTTGCCAAACTGCAGCTTTTATTCTCCAGCTAGCTGGGGCGGATCCAGAAATCCATGCACCCCTTCCCCTGAAAAATCGCTGTTTTTCCTTCTATGAAACTTGACAGGAGATTATTTTGTTTCATTTCATCTCCCTCCTTCCCAAAAGCATGTAAAACTGCAGCCTCCTCGCTCAAACAGGACATAAATGGTGAAATGAAAAAATCCATTTTGCCTACCCCCCGTTAAAGTTTGCCTTCCAAACATTTGATTCTGGATCTGTCATTGGCCTCCAGATACGACTAAGAGCTTAAATGGCACATCGTATGGTGGCCCTGAAAGGAACTTGTGTATTGTGTTTTACATGTAGCGCAGGCGACTGACAGGTGCAATTCCGATACACTGTCACAGGCAAGTTGCGGCAGGGCCTCCGCTGAACTTCAAATTTGCTCATTCCCACCAGGGCTGTTATATCCAGCAAGAAATGAGACCGAGGGGTACCCCCCCCAACATGTCCAATCCCTGTACACATTCCAGACTATTGTTACTTAACACACACCCCCAAGATGTCTGAAAGGAGTTCCCCAGATTCCTGCCAGACAATGACCAACACAAAGCAGGGGGGGGGTTCTCTCCGTCTCATACCTTGCTGCATATGTAGGCTTTTGCCTGGTGAAAGGGTATTCTGTAAGTTCAATTGAAAAAAAAAATCTGCACACCATTCTGCATGGCAAGTGAGACGACTTTAATCCCCTTCATTATGGTATAGAAGGAAGTACAGCCGTTGAACAAGGATTAAACAAGGTTTGCTGTCTAACATAACGCACCTGTGTACTCTGAACGTTCAATATGCCGTCGTTATGCACAGGCAGCTATCAGCTGATCAAAGGAACTTTAATGTATTTTTTCCGCCCGATTAATTAAGAAAATTAAAAGGAAAAAAGGAGCGACCAAAGATACGATCACAAAGAGAGGGAAGAAACAATGATAGGGTGAAAAGCGAACGTTTAGGCCAAAGATATACGAAATCCTCTGAAATATTTTTGGATTTCGTCTTTCGTTTTGTTTTTACACATTGGTAGGCACATGCAATGTGCTAAACACAGTCAGCCGTTTGAAATTCGGGCTCATTGAGGATGTTACGCATCTTGATTTCATGACGAAAATATGAGGGAGCCGACAACAGCGATTTTCATTTCTGCGGGTTCCTGACTGTAGTCCGGGCATCATTTCGTACGGTAGTCATGAATTTTAAGAACCCGCGACATGTACTGTCATTCTGAGGCAAAATGCTCCAGACATGTTTTGATATTATCATAAAGCTGCAACTAAGAAAAACTTTAGTGATAGTATGCTTGGCAGAACGCAATAGTGATTCTTTTTTCGTTTTTATCACCATATACCGCGCTGAATACCACTGACCGATTTGCAGTATGCTTCTATTGTGAATGTATTCCTATACTTTTTTCCTGGGGGGTTAGGGGAAGCTCTTCCGCTCAAAATAAGCAAATACAAAACTGAATATCAAATTAACACGGAGTTTTGTGGGTAGCTTACTATTATGGTAAAAAATATCTGCATTCCACGAGCTAGTGGACTCGGAGGCATTGAACCCGGCCGCCATTTAGCCCAGGGACGAGTGACAAGGAGCTTAACGAAACTGCAGAAAGGAATCGAAATAAAGAAATCACCCTAGCGAAAACGTTAGCGGTTAACGCCCTTTAACACTCAGAACATACTTCCGTCCTTTCCCTTTTTGCTTTGTTTGTTATCTGTTTGTTTTCCTTGGGCAAATTTTAAAATTTCAGCTTCCTCATCATCTTTGCCTTCTAAATCATTTTCAAACGCCTAGCGTCGACACGAAATGACAACATACCCCAAATTTTGGCCACGGTACACATTTCTGTTTCAGAAGAGAAAACTGCCTGTAGTCGTAAATTCTCAACTTGCTGCACTGCAAATGCATCAATAACTATGAATATTTGAAAATAAATGGCAGGTGTATGCGCCAGTCCACATGGACAGTTGCAGTCCAATAGCTGGACATATCATGAGCAGCCATTTTATTTCCAAAATCGGAAACTGGCGTGACGGTTACTCTCTGTAGAAACAGAACCGTGTGATAGGTGTCACCATTGTTGGGGAACTATTAGCAGGTATATGCGCCAGTACACGCACTGAACAGTTATTTTGTTTAAAAAAAATCAAAACCAGCAGCTTTGTCTGGAATTGTCAATGTGCGCCCTCACTGGAGGGCAGCACAAGGTTGCCTTTCGTTAGTATCACAGTTATCTGCCCTATTCTTCAAGACACATCAAGCACGTTCTCGCTCACCCATGGCCTTTTCAATGGAAGATTTTACTTTCATACCCCACTCGTAAGAAATTGTTCATGATTAATGGACAAAAAACGAAAATCTGTTGATGGGCGCACTATGTACGCAGCATGTCAGAACTTAATCTGCCTATGTGTTGTGTACGTGTCTGGAGGCTCAACACCGTATAGTTTGCGGCTGTAGCCAAAGGAAAGACGATATTTACATGAGACTTACCAGATTTTTTTATCTTCTGGTTAGCTCTATAAAACCGACACAAATCAGATTAAATATCCCTTTCCAGCATAGCACGTTGAGCAGTACGATGGACGCCATGTTGTGTTGTTGTGTACACGTCTCGTGGTATTATCCCCATTAATAAGACCGTTTTATTTGTGTAGGTGGTATGCGTATACCATCAGTATCCGGTTCGGGTTGGTTTTTTTTTCCTAGGAAGGTTAAGGGTAATGTACGGTGGTTAACTGCAAGCTCGGTCTGGTTAGTGGACACTTAGAAACTTAAGTGCTAAGGTCAATGTCGGGCTTTACTTTATAAAACATCCTCCAACCAGTTCCCCACCGAGAAAACAATTACAACATGTAGAATCGAAACTTCGGCTTCTTGGTTCTAAACGCTCTTCTAACAGAGCTAGGATGGAAGTCGGTCAGAGAGCAATTTTGTTGTATGTTACACTTAAAAGTTTGTGTGCTCCATGTATGGGAATCGCCCCCAAATGATAAACACATGTGCGACGGTTGAGAAACGCCCATTTTATTATAATTACCCCAAATCCTCCTAGGAAAAAAAAATCGCAATTCAGTTTAAACCACGCCCACTGAGTTCACTGATGTTTCGAAATCGAAATACGGTTGTGCACGAACACGACATTTTCTTCTTGGGGCCTACCCTCCGTTGATGAAATGGACGGCTGTAATGTTTAGATAAGGCGGGGCTGACCAAAAATGCATGAAAATAAAAGAAAGTACATGGATATTCAGAATTACTTTGCTTTTACGTTCGATATTGCTGTGGCTCTGAAACGGTTGTCGATTCGACCATGTTATAACACGTCCTGTTGAGGGCATGTTGACAAACCTAAACTTTTTCTCGCTTTGTGCATGCTACGCTTTGGCCACACGTTCTACGCGCTATGGGCATTGGGCATTACTTTGCAGATTGTTGCTACTGCTGTGACATATTCCAGTCAAAAGTAACTGTAGCGACCGTACATCTCATGTAGCAGAGGGCGCACTTCATGACAGGCAGAGGGCGTGCTTTGTGTGAGCGATGCAGCCCGACGTAGCTTGTATTAAAGCAGGCCGATTGTATCGATAGCAATCACATGTCAGCGACTGGAACAGAATTGCAGGATTTTTAGGTTCAAAAACATAATTTGGGGTAAGTAAAGCAAGCATATTTCTGTCAACATTGGGCATATAAAGAGGTTTTTTATTGGGCTTAAAATGAAGTAGTTTTGGGAGTCTTAAAGAGCTTAAAAGCAGACTCATCTCTGTGACCCAATAATATAATGCTCGGCTCGTCTCAAGTTTTATGTACCCATCTCATTGAAGATTAGCGTTCATACATTATTGACAGGGACTCAAAACTGTAATTCACTTCTTTTATGTTCACAGTCCCTTGTCAATGCAGCCTACCAGTCCAACTCTAAAAAGGGAGGGCTACTTGAGATGGAGGGGCTGATCTACCAATCTTTATCGACGCACTGTTAATTGTATGTAGAAGCCCCTGTGTGGTATTGAGACAGTATAAAACTGCAATCAAACTGCAATCAAACGACGGAATCATGTCGTGTTTATGATGATTGTTTAAATTGGAAAGAGCCCAGGTTAACAGTCCTACAAAATGTATCAAAGAGGTAGGCTTGACAAGTAAGAAAATATTTCTGAAATGTTGGGTAATTTCGATTTTTCTTCGTTTTAACTTTACCCTTAGAGATCTGCGGTCTAGAATCACGTATGGCCAAATGGGCCAATGAACAACAGAGTTGGCCCCCCATAAGTTGGCACCATATTAGACTGGGCTGGGCTGCACGTTTCGCGGGAAACCCTGCTTAGGGTTAAAATATTAATTATTCAAGGGCGTCTCTTTTCCTCTTTTGAGGCTTGTCATTTTGAAAATACATTATTTGAAGCATAATCTGCTCTTGTAAATGAAGTGGTGCTTGAGTTTGTGAAAACTTGACAGTCTTTCAAGTTTCGCACCTGTCATACCGATATTTTTCTGTTTCGACGATCCATCACATCACGATAACTCTTATGAATGAACTTCTGTGAAAATAACCGCAACCAATGTAAATATTTAAGAGAAAAATCCTGAGCTTTTGAGGCCCTCCTTCGACGAAGTAAAGACCCGGGGTCTTTACTCATGCATTTTGTATTTGTTTGACCTGGCTGCAAAAGTGGGACGTGCACGCAACCGTATTTCGCTTTTTGCAACTGTCGAAACAGCGTATTACATGGACCCACAGAACCGGAAGTTAACGCGCAACTTGTCTATTTATCCGTTTTCCAATACTCAACTTCGGCTCCGTCTCAAGCTTCAACTGTTTTTTACTAGCTGACTTTGAAGCTGTAAGCGCAGTAATCAGTCTAATAGTGCCACAGAACATCAAATAAGATGCAAGAAAGCCTAAAATTACGGTAATCCGATGTAGTTTAAACGCTTCAGGCCACAATTGGGGATTGGTTTTGGGAACGAAGCCTGAGACGGAGACGAAGTTGAGTATTGGAAAACAGCCCAATACGGCTGTTTCCCAAAAGGTGCGCCACCAAGAGTTTGCAACGAGTTGGCCAATCACAGTGCGCGAAATTTGTCGACCGAATGCGCGTTTGGAAATGATCAACAAATTTCGCGTGTTATGATTGGCCAACGTGTCGCAAACTCTTGGTGACGCGCTATTGTTAATTGCCCGTATTGGAGGGTGAACTCTGAGGTGCGTGCGCGTGTATGACGAAGTCATTTACGAACCGGATACAGTGTGCTTGTACGCGCGGTACAAAGAAAAGCCCGGGCCTGGGCTGAACGCGGACGCGTTGTAACTACTGGACGGACTTGACAGTGGCGACGCAGCCGGCTGTGCGCGCTCAGCTGCCTTTAGTTCTCATGAATACGGACGTTTCACAATAGTGCGCCTCCAAGAGTTTGCGACGCGTTGGCCAATCACGATGTATGAAATCTGGTGACCCAATGCGCGTTTTGAAAGGGTCTACAGATTTTGTGCATTGTGATTGGCCAACATGTTGCCAATTCTTGGAAGCGCACTATTGTGAATCACCCATATTGAAAGACCTAAAATTGTGTTTGGAAATGAATTTAGGTTACATTAAGTGCATTTTTGTTATTTTTCTTGAAATCAACACTTTAACGTCTTGGGGAACCTACAGAAAAGAACTCCGCTTTCAATGCCTTTTAAAATTTAACGTAAGAATATTCCACAAAACCTGCATGCCTTTATGTTAATATCTTTTACCATTAATATTTTCATATACGTTGAGAGACAAGTAGTTTTTTTATACAAGTTAAATAAAACAAACAAATGGACTTTTCTACCAGCAACCCTCTTTTCGAATGACTTGCCCGACCATGAAACTTTGCGGGGGGTTGGAGATAACACCATATGACTCTATATAGAGTTCGATGTCCATGATATCGGTGTACAACTGTAATGTATTAAAAATGGCATATTTAAGGCTTTCAAAATTGTCCTTCCTTTTTTGAGTGATATTGAATGCATTTTAATCGTTGGAAGTCTAAAAACTTCCTCACAATCCACTGGATGTGTGTGTGGGGGGAGGGTGATGCAAAAGGCCATCCCCTCTACCCCAAAAAGCAGGGGAGGGATTTATACCCCCCCCCGATTTACGCCCATGGTGGTAGGCCTGAACACAATAATATATACCCTTAAAAGAATCTGTCTATTCGGTTTCGGTTTTTACACCAAAACAACCGAGTAAAGTTTAGGGAAAGTTACTCCCTGTATTCCCCCTATGTCCCTGTGAGTCATATTGAACTTCCGTCAAGACTCACTGCACATGGCTATGGTTCATCACCGTATTAAAATTCAAACCATAGGACACTGTGCATATGTTTGAGGAAAAAAAAGGAACGTATTATTCTTAATTTCCTTGTCTCTTCAATGTCAATATCTGTACTTTTTGTCGATACCAACTCAAAACACTTTCGACATCATGACTGATAACCAACGTTTGCGGCATCAGCATGTATGATGTAGTAATTTTTGATTCTCTTTAGTTAAACTTTGCAAAAGAGCCGCGGGGAACGTGAGAGTTTCGGACCGGAAAAATAACTCCGAAAATTTACTTCCTGGACTTTTTCTTTCAAAAATATTTAGACAAACAAATGTAGGAAATACTGTGTATTAAAAATAATAATTGATATTTTAATTGCTCTCAATTGAATTTTCGAAAAGAGAAATGAAATTAAAAGTTGCGCTTTACATTTAGTGTTTCAAGGTTTCCCCTTTTTTCATTTTCAGTCGGTGACTGCATACCCTATTAACAGCAAAAGCTCTAAAGATTTATTCATTTTGCCATGTCTAATTTACCTGCCCGAAAACTGACGGTTGTAGGTTCTTCCCGGTCATTAATCAATATTTAATATGTAATCATAACGTAGTTTGTTCTTACTCTGGTGTACATTTCTTAATGCGTGGTTATTCACTGAACAAGTTATGCGTCTCCGTGACAATACATTCACAAGAAACAAAATTGTAGATTCCCATTCCATCACTTCAAAATGAGAATTAAGTTTCTGAAAGTCCCCTTGTCTCTGTTTTAGTCATGAAATATTTCTGATCTAAATTATGTAAAAATTGCATTAAGAACTGTTTGCATTGCATCGACGAATTTAATTCCATCATTCCCAAATAAGAAGACCATCAATTAACGCTCTTTCTATTCTGATCAGAAATCGTTAAAACAATACAGCAGGGTGTTGCTTTCAAGTGTTTATTGACTTGTACTTTCACTGCATTATTTACCATATCATTTGTACATAAAGAGGCTGATACATGTTCGTTTGGGTTTTTACAATTTTCTTTCAATAGTTATCCATCGTCATACGCCACTGTTTTACTGTCTTTTTGTTTCTAAATAGAGACATTAATACACAGTTTTCTGTCTTTGCCTTTTTCACCTCACTGTTCTGTGATACAAGGCAGTAAATCCAGGCTGTCTTCATTATTTAACCCTAAAAGAGCACGGCGGAACACCCCCCCCCCCATTTTTTCCCGATATCGCTGCAGTGCATGTTTTTCAGGAGCTGAAGCTGCCCAAGTTTTTAGAGTAACTCTTCGCAATCATTTTGACACCAATTCTGTGAAGATCGAACATACCGCTCTTAGGCAGCTCTCTTTTTTTTCCGAAACTGGTCAGCCAAATATATATCCTTTTCAACTGCCGTGCTCAAAGCGGGCTGGCACGCTTGTAGCTACGAACTTCAAATGACCATAACGAGAAAACTGTATGTCCGATTGAGGTCAAAGAGCAGATTTGTCATGATAAGGAATGTCTTTACATGTATATAAAGTCCCACCCCCCCCAACAAAAAAAAATAAAAATCAAGCGATTTTAGACAGCAGCCGAATCCCCCCCCCCCACGGCTGTGAGACGAGCCGAATAATCCGACTCAGGATTTTTTTCAGAGCCATATGAAGCCGTGCACAAATCACTTAGCTAGAGCTGAAAATGCATGACAGCCATTGAGAGTACATGTACATGAACATGGAGGCCTATACAATTTGAATACGCATGATAATTGTGTGGCGCAGCAATATTGCACAGATTGGGAAATCCCCCGAACGTCATTCCTGTACCGGCCGTAGCCTCCGATTCCAGTCGGGATTTGATAAGAAGTACTATGGATGATGTTTTGCCCTGTGCTAACTGTGAGCACCAGTCCTTTTGGACTGCTTTTTGTGCTTATCAATAACTCCAAGGGTGTGTAAATGAATATGCTAAAGTTGCTGGTTGACAATTGCATGGAATAGGTGACGACTCAGTCCCTGCATCGACGTAGCGCACTGATAAAGAAGGGGAATTCCAGTTCCTTTAAAACTATTCGTACTGCATGCATAATGCTGTGTTGGGAAGTCCCGGGCACGCACACACAGAACCAAAGTCGGTTGATCCTTTAGTCGTAGCATGCAGTGTTTTTCCCATCTAGCCAGGGCAAGTAGATTTCACCAGCGTTTTGATTATAATGTTTGGTCACTTCCCAGTCTTGGTTTTCCTTCTTTGCCGTGCAGACGGGAGAATTGCGCCGAGATGACAGCGGCTTGTTTGCAGTATTCCTGTGCATCGTGTAATAGGACATTACAGACACATGATAATCGGCTGGTGTTACAGTGAAACGGCTTCGTCATTTTAAAATTATGGCCTGCGTAGCTAAGGCAGCATTTACGAGCAGAATCGTGTGGCTCGTCGTGCTGCAGTATGCCCTGCTTGTCGATTTCAGCAGGCGTACAGCAGCCGCACCGGTACCAGCTCGACCCAACCCCACCAATGACCTTGGACCAAGTACTGCTGAGGAGGACGAAAACCAGGACAATCCCCCGACGTATTCCCCTGAACAAGCTACTGATGATAAATCCGACCTAGAGATTGGGTCGAACAAGGTACGTGTAGATCAAACTTTAGAGTTTCATTCAGTCTGATTCTACTTCATCAGGGACCATTTTCACACATAATTCCTTCAACTGGCAAAGAGTAAAATTGCACTCTATTTAAATTCACTCTCCGACCTAAGCCAGGGAAAAGACGAATTATATCGAAATACATGTATTGGAATAGGCCCATCGAATTTTCATCGCTAAGAATGTCCTGTGGAGTGGTTGTTTTCGATCGAAATTTAGTAATACTTCTGCCTCCTTTGCTTGGAAATAAAAGATATATTGTTTGGACCTGACCTTGTCAGCATGCCCCATAAAAGCAGGCTACTTCATGTAGGCCTGGTGACATTGCTCTCTCATAAAGGCCTTATAATTTGTTCCAAGACGTTAAGTTGTTAAATATAATTTGACACAGAGCTTGTGAAAAAGGCCTTTGCATTTTCTTTTCCTGAGAATGTTTTAACTGCCACACTTGACAATATATAGATAACAGAAACGCGCTTAATTCTTGCGTTTTTGTTAATCATGTTGACCCTTAATTCGTGGGTAATTAGCATTTCAGTAAACTCGGGCGTGTTTGCTCGCAACAAGTCCTATTTCCGAAATAGGGCTTGTGGAAAATTGAGTTCTTTTCTGTCGTCTACTGTGGATAATCCTCCCAGGGTGGACGTGCCCGCTTTTCTGTAATTCTTTGCTTTCAGTGTTGGGCTGGAAAATTTAGAATTCACTCGTGTAAGTTACTAAAAAGGTATTAATATTCATTAATCGTATTGTCTAGTGCTCAGAAGATGGAAAAAAGGTCAAAATACGGTACTCGACCTGTGTGTTTTATTTCATTGTACTAACTCGGTGCGTAGTTGCAAGAGTATTTGATCTGTACGTGAATTCAATATGTGACTGATATTGCAAGATACCGTGATTTAAGAAATGAGTGGATTTAAGTTGTTTTGTTTCGTTTTGGATTTTGTTTGCCTGTGTTCATTTATTTTTTTTTCCAAAGTGTTATAAAAAGTAAAGCTACCTTTTATCAAGTTTTACAGCGTACAAAATTTGATTTGGTTATGGTCTTAACTATAAACTCGAATTCATTTGTCTGTTGATGTCATAATTTGTTTTCCCTACAGTGCCGACCGTGTAAAAGCAGCTTTTTTAGGTACCCAGGTGGCAGAAGAAGGACCGGCGCTGTTGCGGGAGCAAGACGTCATTCAACAGGTTACAGACGGGCGTCTTCTGCCAAGAGTAGGCCTTGTAGAGGTCTTTGCCGTCCTTGTACAATCTGTGCTGGCGGATTGACAGTGTTGACCAATTGCACGGCGACCCAAGACACCGTTTGCTCGCTCTGCCGGGAGGGATTTACTTGGGACCCCGTCAGAGGGCAGTGCAGGAAGGTGAACCCGTTGATTCACGAGGTGGTGGTTGAGATCTCACGGGTGAGCTCCCCTTCGCCTCTCACCATGGGCTGGTACGATAACCCTACCCACTCGCATGCCATACACTCCAACAGAAAGCCTGTGGGAGATGCCACCAGGAAAAATGGACATGCGGCTCCTAGCTTGACAGAGGAGGCTAGAAATGAGGGGATGGCACCAGGTTACATCGCTTCGCTCATCGCCAGCGGAGCCGCTGGGGTAGCAGTTCTTATTCTGATTGTCGTGGTCATCATCTACGCGGTGCTGCGGTGGAGGCAGTGGAAATACTCAACGCCAAGGCGAGGTTGGAATTCGTTCTTGTTTTACCCTTTTCGCCCTTTCACGGGATGGTTATCATTACCCAAAAGTGACACAAAGTTGTAAATTCTTTTAAGCGGCTGTGGATTCCCTAGTCTTATACACCCTAGGGGCTTAGGGTCACAAATTCACCCCCATGTTGCCCAAATAAAAAACCTTAAATATCTATTAAAAAAAAAAAAATCTGAACATTTTTCTGATTATAAAAAAGTTCGACTCCTTATATACTGCTCTAGAAATGTACAATACTCACATTCTTTTACGGAATTCGATTAAAAATGCCCATCCTTCAATAAGGCCCACCTCACCATGAGTAACACCCGGGCCTGTTTTTCATGTTGTATTAACTATGGTCAGTATTGAGAGTTTATTGAAGCTTTTGTAGCTATTATTGTATCTGTAGACTTGTGTGGTACAGCATGCAGCACGATGTCGAATCCGCTCATTTGCAGGAAGTGTGACCAATTTTGATGCAGTGGTTTAAAATCTCTGGAATAACGGAAAAACGCGTTATTTATCAATCCTTTTAATTCCAAGTAAGTCGCTCATAGGGTCACGTATTTAAACAGAAATGTATGAAATTACCGCAGATTGGATTTCAATTTTTTTCGCCGTGCGTTCCTGTTCGTTTGTAATATTGTAAACGCGTCTCTTTTTTCGTTTAGTGTGTTTACAACAATAGCAAGGAAATGGAATTGTGGTCAACAAAATCTGCATTGTAATTTCCAGAGAGAACCAGAATTGAATACAAGTATACAGTTCACTACAAAAGAGTGGTGACCTTCGGAATGCTTGCGACTAAAAATAGTTTGCGGAGGGTTGTAGGAAGTCCCCTTTGATTTTTCAACGCCGTTGTGCGATCGCTGATGAATGTTTTCTAGATTTCGGTATTATTTGTGGTTAATCAACCAAGCATCACAGGAATTTCCGTCCAGATTACGACATTTTCAGTGGAAACAGTGGAATGTTGGGACTTTCTATGACGTGTATTGTGGAAAGCATAATTTTCCCTGAATTATGCTAAACTAAAAAGAAATTGTCAATTCACTTACATTTCTTAACCCCTTAAGCTTCTATAATTGTCATAGATTGACAACATGTGTGGGTTTCTTGCCAGATGCTGACCAACTTCCCAAAAGAACAGTCAGATTTCGTTCTTTTTCTTCTTAATGATGAACGTGGCATTGAAGTTCCGTTTTGGGTGAAGTGTTTCCGGTCTTGAAACATATTTGAGACAAAAACAGAAGAGTCTGCCTATTAAATTCCATGATTAAATATTAAAATGAATCTGTTCAAATAATGCCTATTTTTTGCCTTGTTTTTCTTTTAAATGAAACACAAACACTTACACAAAGCACTTACGTGTTCATAGTAGTTTTGGTTTTACGCCCTACAACAATTCGAAGGGAAATTCCAGGACTGGGAAACCCCAGGTTCCAGCAAGCGCATTGTAACCTGTTGAACCCACGCCCAGCTCGAGTATCTTATGATAATCTTTGTGTCGACACGCGGTCTGTTCGATCGACCGAAATGTTTTTTCTCGCTCATGATTGTGTAAACATTCACCATAGCTGAATTCAACCACCCATCTAAGAAAAGTACATGTGTGGGGACACAAAGTACAATACTTGAACATAAGAACGGAAATCACGTGGACTTAATGTCATCCAGATGAGGGTTTTCAAAGCCCTTTGATTGCCTAACCAGTTGAGAAGGCAGCGAAAAAACAAAAGCCTAAATCCTAAATACACATCGGCGTTTATGCACCCATAAACAGATCTGCTGCCGAGCCTTATTCAGAAAGTCGATCAATTTAACTGATTTCTTGGTCCATTGAGCTCGAGAAATTTCATTGTAAGTGACTCCAAAGTTGGAGGAGTGAAAAATCATGTCGATATAGGGTTTATTATAGTTAAAGTTTTTCAACGAAAAGATGTTGTAATTGGCCATTCTCTCATAAAAATTTCATCCCGCACTAACACTTATAAACAAGGACAATATTAAGTAAAACCTCAGGTTTTATGTCAAAATTGATTTGGAAATGCCAATACTAAGAAAGGTAGCGGAAACTTCCCAATCTTGAAATGTAGGTACCGACTCGAAATTTTAAGATGGATTAAAATTTTCATAATTAAGAAAAACTGCAAAACTGCAAACCTCCACGTGACGTAACCCTCTCCATGTTAATTGTCTGGGTCTTAATCAAGCTCAAAACAATCAATTGTTGTTGTAGTGATTAGCCATTCTTAATTAGTAGGCCTATTGGTGCAAGTAGCGCGTTCGATTCAAAGCCCAAAGAGAAAAATTAAGGAATTTCGAACATCTAGACATCCTCTTGCAATTCTCATTTCCGTTGAATCCGTAGATGGAAGGATTTGTATTTCCACTGACTGATTTTAAATTATGATAAATTCAACAGCTGAGAAATGAGCGCACTCTCTGAACTTCCGGTCACCCCAGACTGTAGAAGGGTATTGCGTGCGATGGGGAATTCCCGCATGAGAAATGTGGAGAATTAATAATTTATGCGCACATCTGTCCCTTCATTTAAAGGGCGCACGACAAAGCATCGCTGTAGCTGTCTACTGGATGTGCAAACTGTCGTAGATTTCGTCCAGTATTGATTTGGAACTCTCAGTTTACTTCAAGCACAAAAGACGCCTCGTTTTCAGTGTAGCATTGTTCTTTCAACAGCAAAATGTGTTAAAATCATGCAGCATCGACATACTGAAACTGGCATCGGCCAGTTGATCACAACTGGGAGGATTATCATCAAACATGTACTGTTTCGTGTTCCAAACCCATTTTGCATACCCCCAAGACCGTACAAAAGGCCCATTAATGTAGCCCCATAAAGGCCATAAAAGGTTACCTAAAAATGTTTTTTTTTTGGTCCTAAAAAAACTTTTTGCTTCTTTCAACAATTGCCCCCAAATTGGTTCCAAATCCCCACCCCCCCCAAAGGATTGGGCTCTTGGTCAGTGGGTCGTCAATCATGAAGCGTTCATTTTTGTCGTAACTCTCGTATTCCATTGGAACTTTTTTTTAATATGTAACCTGTTTTTGGCTTTTCCAATGAGGCTGAGTCGAAATTACAGGGGCTTTCTACATTCTTTAGAATGAAATGAAATGCTCCCCCGAATTGTCCTTTCTTTTATTATATTAATTGTTCCTTTTTGTACTTGATGTTGGCTTCCCATTGTCTGCCCCCCCCCCTTTCTGCCATTGAACAGGGTGAAAAAATACCGGATTTTGAGCTTTAACTTATTAGAACAATATAACATAGGTGGGGTGAAATGTGCAGGGCTTGGGAATAGTTATCTTATATTTTATTAGTTCAATACAACGTTTATGCCTGTTCATTCTTGGAAAGCGAACATGAACGCAAAATTGTGACTTCAGATCAAAATATTTGCGTGGCGAATTCGTAAAGGTTAAACACATTTCAACTAATTGTGTTAATTTCGCTGTAAATTTTTCGTGACGTCAAATTCGCTTCATTTTCACATTCACCGGAAGTATGAACCGGTCTTTAGACGACATTTTCTTTTGTGCTGAGGTGCGAGGGTCACAAGGAGCGAAACATGACTTAATTTGTACGTAACCGACTTCCAAGAACAATATGAAGTAATATTCACGTGCCCTAAGTTTCAATTCCACTTAGCCTTCTTGCCTTCTTTGCCGATGAAAGGGGCTTTCCATTTTCTTTTAAACAGGAAATCCAACTTTCATAATTAAACGAGTGACCAATAAGTGCAGCATGCTTCTTATTTTGATTTCACTTTCAGAAATAATAGAGCTGTAGACGGCCGGAAACATTGTCTGTGGTTACGGGGTTTTGTTGAAATTGTAACTCGGGCAATACTTAGTGTCCAATTCACTTTGTTTAAGTGATGACGATTATAATGTGTGTTGACTGCCAAATTCAGTTCCTGTTAGCATGTGTTGCATTGTGGGAGTAACTGTGCACTCAGAACAGGGCTGTTTTCATGGCCCATGATAAAATCAGAGATGGGATGCACGTTGCCCCTGCCCCAGGCGGATACCAGGGAAAGCTGTAAAGAGGTTTCTCGGTTTTGTTGTAAGGAATAAATTATGCCGTTTCTTATGGAGGCCGAAACCAGACGGGCTGCCAACCCTTTCTGCATGCTGTCTGCTCAGTGTTAAGGGGTATCCATAGGACTTCCAATCCTACCGGCAGTGCAAACAGACCGTCAAATTTTTTAACTTAACTAAAATCCGATTTTGTTTGTTTCATTGCAGAAAGAACATGGAGGTTTTGGTTTGAAAGTATCTTCAAACGGGGCAGCCAAACAGTGGCTAATGATGCCCAGTACTCCAATGTTCGAGATTTTGAAACAGAAACTCCGTTGCAATGGGATACAGTTACGAGAGTCGAATCGGAATATTTAAAAGATAGGGAATCGAAAGGATTCCTCAACCTACCAGCCCCCAATACAAGGAACGATTTGGTTGTGCTGGAAACAGCCTTAGGGTGTGAAAAGCATGAAAACCCAGCGATTACAGCTTCCTTTGCTTGCCAAGAAAAAACTGCATCAGACGACAGTTTCATGAAAAGGAATACTCCGAAATCCGAGGAAAAACAAATATCAAATCTTGCCAGACGTCATTCTCTTTTTGGCCAATGTAGCAAAAAGCCAGACGAGGAACTTGCACCCAACGGAGATGTTTTGGATGTAGGAAAACCTAGTAACGGGTATGCTGGGAACGCGACAATTGATTGCCGTGAGGAGCAGCTAGCAACAGCGCCACCCGCCTTGCCAGCATGTGTGCTACAGTCTGCTGCCACTCGCATTCCAACTGAAGATGCAGTCGTGAATTATATTCAATCAGGCGATCCTCCGTTAGAGGGCGTTCCAGTCAAATGCAAGGAGACTAACATATAAGTCATCTTGGTTTGAAGTGTTGCTGAACAGCAAAACAGTTCATGCCAATGATTTTCTTTGGCGTAACTGCTGAGCAGAAAATATCAAAGTACATAAGCAGACATAGCCAGGAAAAAATTACTACCCACATTTTGACACAGATCACACACGTCATTCCTCTGTCTTGAATCATGTACCTTTTTCGTTAGCCTAGAACGCTCACGTGACAAGGTGATTTAAACCGCACGTCGCATCACTCACGCGTCAGACATCACGTCAGCCACTGTTGTATGGTATCGCATGCTCGCACGCACGCGTCCCGTAGTGCACAGAATGATGTATGCATGGGACCGCTAAAAAACCGCTAATGTTCAAAGATTCCTTTGCCACCCTTCTCGTAAAAATAAGTGGAAAGCATCATAAAGACAGAGATATGACGAAACAGTTGTTGAATGAAGTACCTCTTGTAATTATCAATGTACCCATATATCCATGTTGTCCTTTTCTTGCCATACAGTATAATGTTAAGTGAATGGTATTAACGTTAACGTTTGTGATATTTAAACGAACTCAATTTCCGGACGGACGATTGTTGAAAGAGCAATAAGATGTCTTTTTTCTTGAATATGACTGCATTCTGGGCAAAAGATTTCACAGATTATATGACGCTTTTATTTATTTAATAGTACGATTTGTGAAGGGGATTCGGCAGTCCCGTTTTTGAGATTGGACAAAATGGACCGTTTTCTATTCTACGTCTAAATTCACTCAGATTTCTGTCACAAGAGGGCCTCACGCATTCACTGAGTATTGTGTGTAGTTTCAAGCGCAAGTCGGTCAAGACAAAGGTGAGCAAAAGTTGGTCTAGACTGTTTACGGAGGTAAGGCCCTCCATTATGGCCGATTGGATCACAAGTTTGCCAGTTTATTCGACCCTGCCTCGTCCACATCAGTGGCACAAAATAGGCCTATATTTTGTACAATGAATTCCCGTCCTTCGGTGAATATAACAAAATTGCTCAACATTTTGGACGGATACTTTGCCAGCCTGCCATTTTTATTTTTAAAAGTTGCCGTGTTATATTTTGAAGCGTTCCATCTTTTGAAAATTAAACTTGAACACGATCCTTTTCTGGCAATTATGTAACGTCGAAGTCACATGATTATTGGTGTACGGCGCCCTCTAGATTGAAAAATTGTGCTTTTCTTGTGGGCAAGCCGGCGCTCTTCCTCTTTGAAGTCTACAAAATGGAGGACTGGATCAATTGGCAACTTAACTCCCATTTGAAACCTGTGGTATGGTGCAAGTTATTGAGTGCTCTGTTGTTATTATGAACAATTCGTGAGCCGTCAAAGATGACTGCATCTGAACCTTATGTGGGCGTTTGTTTTCCCCTTGTAGCCCAGCTTTTGTTAACTGGGCATAGTTGCCTATATCCTCGTGCCCGTTTCAGCCAAAATTAGCCTTGCAGTACCTTTAGCATACTGCACATCGAGACGGGGCAATGCCATCTTTTGTTCAGGCCATTAGATTAGATGTATAGGCCGTGTGTGATTTCCCTAAGAAAAGCAGTAATTAGCCTTTTCACAGAAGGTATACAAGACACATTGCAGGCCCCTATACGTGACAGGGTCTTCACTGACTACCCAAGAAATATCAAGGACTTTTAGTAAACAGATTTCACTGGTAAGAAGGAGTTTGGTTATGCCAAGCTTTGGGACTTGCCTAGCATGCATCGCATAATGCCTTTTGTCTGATTTGTGCTAGATTCTAAAGTCTTAGAAACTTCGGAACTTAGTAACTGTCCTCAAGTAATGAAAAGATATTTCAAGACTAAAAGATTTTTAAAAAGCCAAAATTCGTCTTTGTAAAAATGGTTGCATTGAATCGTAAAAATCCGGTATCTCTTAATGTTGTGTCTGCAAAATAGAACTGTTTGCCGTAACAGAAGTTGTAGAAGACAAAGAGATGTAAAATTCGCATTTAACACAAATAAAAAGGCTTGAGTTACTATTAATGAATTTGTCTTTCTGTTTTGCCTTCATTACCTTGAGCAGGATTATGTGCAGTGATCGATATCGATTGCTGGGGTCTAGGGTTCTCAACATTAATCTCTCTAGAAAAGTCTAATTTTATTTGACAGACGAAAACAGAGATATAAAAAGCAAATCTAAAAATTATTCTCTGTCAAGTGAAACAGGGACAGGTTTCTAGTTGTTCACCAACGAAGTATAGAGTAGTGTCGGCATTTCAATGTGTTATCGACTTGACCCTCAAGTGTAATCACGTTAAATTAAAGCGCAGTGGTGCGAGGGAGGGTCGTTGGCGTTAAGTGTCAAGAAGGATTAAGAACAACCCATGTGAAGGTTTTATGAAAATAGCACCATGTTTTACATTGATGCTCGCATGTTCCTTCAAAGTTGGTGATTGGTGAGTGTGGCGCAGAGGGTTGGCTAATTATTGTCCTTTTCATCCAGACCCGATCGGCTCTAAGACGAAATGGACATTTTTACCGTGGAGCGGATGCATTTCCCCTCATGACCAAATGGAATCATATGATTATAGGCCTGAATAATTCCCTATTTGATTAGTGAATTTTCGATCCCATTATAACCAACTGTTGTTCATCCCGTCACACACCGCGGAACATTTCCTTCAGCATTCATCTGCAGTCGCAACTAACATTTCAAATATTCAGATGCTGGATAAAACAGATATGAGTGCGTCATATTCGTGCAATGGAAAAGAAATTGATTTTATCCAGTGACTGCATAATGTCCCATTACCCTCGCCCAGTGACGTATCCAGCTGTTGCTGTTGGGGGGGGGGGCAAATTCAAAAACAAATGCGGCTTTGGCCTCATTCAACATGATAACGGGTAGAAACAATGTAGCATATTTGTTTGATAAATAAATAAACCGGTTAGTTTCTTTCCTACTCACCTATGAAGTAATCTTGGTTAAAAAAAAACGAAAAAAAAAAGTCCGTCGAGGGGTGGGGAGTTACCCCTGCCCCCCCCTCCTGGATACGCCACTGCCCTCGCTTTGCATTATGCACTGGAACACCACAGCTGTCACATTATAAAGCTGTTACCCCCCCCCCAACACGTACGCACAATGTGAAACAATAGGGAGAAATCATAAGCGAATCATTTTGCTCTTTTAGGGAGGTTTTGCTCTTTTTAGGGGAGTTTTCTTCACTGGTACCGAAAGAGATTTGTCTTTGATGTTGTCTTTGCATTGACAATGCATGCACTTTTTTACAAACTTAAGCCCTACATCAATCAGTAAAGCAAAAAACAAACAACAACCCAACCACCCCCAACAAACAAACAAACAAACTGTATTGTCCTTCTTTCAAAAGCAACCATTTTTATTCTTAGAGTGGTTATTGTTGTAGAGCCCAAAAGTTGAGCCCTGGTGACATACATCTGGAACCCTCTGACATAGGAAATATAACGAGAAAAAACTTTAGAGTTTGCCATTTGTTCATTTACGTCTTGAAGAAAAGACATTTGCAAAATATTTGCTGGCACAATAAATTTATCAAAACTGACAAGGATTACTTGACCAGAAAAAGCAACATCCTGCCAATAATTTACCCCTGAAATACACGAAGATCAGTGCAGTTCGGCGTTCTCTGTTCCCGAATTACTTGGGGACCACACACGTAAAATTCCGACAGGAGTTTTGCACTTAATGGCTTCAGTTAGGAATTATTCGTCCAAAACTTATCCGACGTAGTAGCACGGCCCCAATGTAAACTCCCCATAGGCAGACCGCACGAAGGTTCCGGAAGCTCGCTTCGTGACCCTGTATGTCCTTGCTCTTTTGTTGGGTAGGCTTGGTGCCAAGTCGGCACTTGGTTTGGTAAAAAGTATTCTGTAAGCCCAAAACGTCGTTCTGATCTGCACAAGCGCACTGCTCGTGAGACTACAAACGCCTCATAAACCTTTGCGCGGGACGTTGGATGCCTCATCCCCAACTAGCGGATGATCGATGATCCAATTACCGACTTGTAGAATTCGGTTTTGTTCCCCATAAGCACTCATTCTGTTTCATGGGGTGGTTTCAGTTAAAATTATCGAACGCGTAGGATGGCCCATTATAAAATCCCCATAGGCGGACCGCGCGAGGGCTCCGGAAGCTCGCAGCGTGACCTTTCACTTTCAGGCTCTATTCAAATAGAGCCCATAAAACACTCATGTTGGAAGTTATCTTCGTCTTCCTCAGCTAATATTTAAGAAAGGTCACCTGGAGATGAGTGAAAAAAATGAATTCCATCAACGACCTTTCGTGTCCAGCGATGTCGTATCTAGGTCTCCTTGTTCATGCACGTTTGTTTTCACTCCCCTTGCTTTCGTGAAATTTAAAACGAAAACGTTACAACGATTTACCTACCTGTAGCCGATGGGTTCTATGTTCCGTTGATTTGACGTAAGGTTGCACTACAGCAAATACGCGCCCATAGGGGTGCACCCTCGTATTTAGGCCAGAAATATGTCCGCCGGGCTCATTAACAAAAGTTATAGACTCAAAATGTTCTATATTAGAGGCTCCTGGGAGCCATGGAACTGGGGAATTGAAGAAATCTGAGACTGAACCTCTGGGCCGGACTCGGGGCGTCCAATTCTGAGCAATTTGGATGCAATCGGGTCCGAAAGTGCCACTCTTTGAGCCATTTTGCAGAGGGATGGTTTTTCAAAATGGCTACTTTTCTGGACAGGGATATTTTCTTCATTTTAAGGGTGGTCTGCTTCTGGTGAAAATTTCTCAAAAATTCATTGGTCAACCCCCCGAAAATTGAAAGGAAATGAAAGGGGACATGTGGAACATCAGTTTTCTGTGCAGCCTGAATACCTGTGAGCGATGTGAGTATTTTTTAAATATTTGTGAAGTATAGGGGTTTATCACTGCTGTCTATGGGAATTTATTTGTAGTGGTGCACAGATAGAAAACAGTGCAAAATCGGATCGAAATAGCACCGCCTGATGTTGACTCTCGTGAAGAGGTTGGCCTCCGTTTTGTTTTACTAGAAAAATCACATTATGGCCAGAAGATCACTTTTCGTTTCAATTTCTTGGGGGTTAGCCACGAAAATCTTTTTTTTATTCGCCTTTCAAGGAAGATACCCCCAACAGCTGTAAAACGAAGCGCTCATTTCTGAATGTAGCCACCCGCCTCTATTCAAAATAGGGCCGCAATTTGGGGCTTTTTGTGAAGGAATGCCCGAACTGGAAACTATCAGTCCCAAATTCGGGATTTGTAGAAATATTTCTATGATGCCTCCTGATTATGGCCTGTCTTGTTGTGAAAACCCAGTGGGATCACATAATATTAATGAGCTCGCGCACAGAAATACAACCACTTGGTGTAATGTACCCATAACACAGTTGTAGACAAGGTCAGATAAAATCGATCATAAAGGCTGAGTTCGGGCGGCTTGTTTCCGTATGTTCACGAACAGCTCCATTTGTTGTTCGTCGGTCGGCCGTCTGAACGCCGGGAACAAACAACCGATCATCGCTGGTAGTTAGTAACAAGCAACATGGCGGCGTCCATGTAGGCTACGTTATTCGAGAGTTAATGTTTGAAAGGGCTGAACTCTTTTCTACATAAACATTCATTTCTGTGTTACGGAAAATAATTGCATGTAATGTTAATTTTGCAAAACTTCCCATGGTCTATGGCTTTGGAAGCCATCTCTCTACTCAGATTTGCAGCTGTTCAAAAATTCAAATCTCACGAGTTTTCCGTGTGTTCCTGTAAAACCCTGACGCCCGGTTCGAGCGTGAGAACAAGAAACCTGCGTCAAGAACAGGCCGCCCGAACTCGACCAAAAATATATTATTGCTTCCACTTTATAATCTTATAAATCAAAAAGGTTTGTCATTTTTTTTGGTCTGTTTTATTTCTGCTTTTACCGTCGGACTGCCATAAAATTTCGAACCATAAATGCTCATCTGCATACGAGACCCCCCCCCCCATTGGACTGTTCTTCATGTGTTTCAGATTTTTGCAAGTGATGGGTTAATTTTTTTCTCTTTTAGTTCAGGTAATTTTCAGTTTCTATAAATTGATATATTAGCAAATATTTTCCATAGCCCCTTTTCAAAGTTGAATTTTTTAAATTAAGAAGTAACTGAAGGAAAAAAAAAATAAAAATTCTAATATCTTTGCACGTAATTATTTTTTCCTATTCAAGAGTTTCAGATGCGCGCCATCAGCGGTTATCTTTTAGTCTTTTTTGTAAAAAAAAAATACGCAAGGTCATCGCTAGTACAAATTCAAAGCGCCACTAGGTGGCGCTATTTCTCGCCAACCACGCACAAGGCCTGTTCGATCGCGTGTTCACATAGTGTAGCTCAACCAACGTGAGGCATACCGTGCAAATCAGTGGGCGTTGTACGTGTCGCCGTACCGTTTCACTTTACGGGCTTCATGCCAGGCAAGGCGCCAAAGCGAAGTTCGAAGTTCATGAGCTACGCACACAAGACTAGGCAAACATGATCAGGGCCAGGGTCCGGGTAGGCCTATCTCATGTACACGTACGTGTATGTGTTGCCCACATGCAACACGTACACACGTTCGTGTCCATGGGGCTGAGGTGCGGAGGCATTTGGAGAAGGTGTTTCGACCCTCAGAAGCTCAGAGTCAGATTGAGAAATCAGCCAGTTTTGTCAAGAACCATGGCAACCAACAGACAGTAAGTAGCCTAGCCCTGGTAGTACAATCTGGATGTACCTGGTGAGCAGATCACTGATTGAACTGACCACTTCCGTAACGTTAGTCAGATTTCAGCTCAGAACATCCCGAAAGACACAATCATCAACAGCCATGGCATTGATTGACAACTCGGTCAGCCATGTCACGTGTACCGTAGGCCTAGTTGTAACTGCATTTGGTTGTTAGCTGAAACGTCTGGCAGGAAAAAACCACTGCAGTCATCGGCAGTGCATGTTGTAGGCCCTACCGTACCTGTGATGTAAAGTTACCCACGACCGTTTTTCGCTGGTCGTGGCACTATGATACGCTAGCCACACGTGGGCTTATGGGCAGTGTTGTATCACCATAATTGCCACCTACAGGGTGTTTTCATTATACAAACCGATCACATTCACAGCCAATGACAGTTAGGCCAAAGGCAGTATTCCTACCGTGGAAATACGAGGTGTGTACATGTAGGGCCTACTCTTTCTGCAAGTTTGTATGTCTCAGTTGTAGATGCCAAAAACTGCAAGATGTTTGGCCAGTTCCACATTGGCATGGCAGGCATCTTCATGTACATGTAGGCCCCCTAGGCTAGGCCTATTAAAGGCCAAGTTTTCTGCTAGAAGCTGGAAGTTGTTACCCTTTTGGTTTTAGTACCGGTACTTGCTGTTTGCCATAGTTCAGCCAGCCACTAGTTTTAGGCTTACATGTACATGTATGGTGACCTTACAAGTTACATACAAATGTACTGTACATGCATAGCGGTACATGTATTGTACTTGGGCAGGAAAGAGTTCCATGCCCAAACATCACTTGACACCCTTGGAAAAAACCCTGTGAGACTGGTCTAAAGTGTTTTCTAAGTAAATATTAAATACATTAAGTTAAATATATAACTTGTTTATCCTGCCAAATTTGACTTTTTAGAAATCACTGTCTGATTGCTAATTTAAAATCACTGCAAGGGAAGACCAGTGATGTTGGTGCCTTCAGTGTATGGAACTCTCACCCTTTTTGTGTATCATGGTTTTTTATAATGGCTTTTTTGCCTTCCCATAATCCATTATAATTTTTCTCAGGCAGCAACTGTCAGAAATGTGTCAAGGGACAAGCCCTTATTGATTTCAATGTCAGGATGGTCGGTTTAAACCCTACAAAAACACTGTATGTAACCACCAGCAGTGCCCTTCAAGTTGATCAGACGTGTACAGCACACGTGTACACGTACAGTAGCCTACACATGACTATGATGAGGTTGTTTAGTTTGGAATGCATTACCCATATGTCAATGCGTAGCTAATGGATACATGTACATGTAGCTAGCTACAAACATTACATGTACATGAAGTTTAGCATGTTCCTCTAGGAGTTACAGCCTGCATCTATAATTTAGGATCAATTTGAAGTACTCGAAGAAAATTAATCATCCATGGGAAATTGTGTCCCGAGATTTCTGTCTTGGCCAGCGCCACTTTGGAGCACCGAAGTGATTACATCATGAGCACAATTATGTTTGTACGTGTACATGTAATCCAGAGAATAGTATTTGAACCAACACGTACACACACAGACATGTACATGTACTCCATTGGTTTGCACTACACTTCCTGGTTTGAAATGACGTCACACTTTATAGAAAGATGGTGGCATTATTCCATCTATGGTACGGCCGTAAATAATGCTCAATCCACTTTACGTGTACGGTATGCCACAAAGAACAGTTCAAAAGCATAACAAATGAGTGCCATAGTGTCATACGATACATGTAGGTACAGTGGTCCAAGCGATGAGCAGTCAATGTGCTAAGGTGTAACCAACGAACAAGCAAATTGGTTAATTTTTGGTTATGTTTTAATGTACCGGCACCTTTCCTTGAAATGTACATGTAAGGCTTTGCTCTGCTTGGAGCCTCAAATGAATTCTGTTTGCAGAAGTACTGGTACATGTACACGGTGGCACTGGTAGACTACTGTACGTACATGTGGGTTGAAACACCGTGTAATGTCAACATAATGCCCGTATGCCAAAACTGTACAATACTCTTCGCATCTGACTTCAGTTCCCCAGGGGTGAGATTTCTCAGCATTTTAGTTGATTTCAGCTTTTTTTGTTTCGAATTTCAGCTTTTTCTCCCCACTGGCTGTGTGCAAATGTATCTTTCTCAGTTCAGCTTCTTTATGACTTTTTTTCAGCTGTTTTCAGCTATTCCTATTGTTGGTCAATCTCACCCCTGATTCCCCCGGTGCCTCCTAGTTCAGTATGTACACACTTTATCTGTTTATGTCGTTTTACATGCAGTCCTACTCCTGAAGTTGTTCCCAACACGTCACACTTTTCAAGGGGGGAGGTTACATGTACAGATAATTTTCATCCATTTTCCTCTTTTGCACATTCAAAGAAGTGCCTTACATGTACATGTACATGTACCTTATTTCAAAGTGTGCAGTTTTGCAAAAGAAATCAAAGGGCTGCAAGTAAAGCTTGTAATCAGGGATCACTGTGCTTTGCAAGCAAATGGAAGAAAAAGACAGATGATTTTCTATAAACCTGCAGACAGTCTGCAGGGGATTATCATGAATCATAATCATTCATGCATTTCGTGTACATGTATACAGTAAGCATCACAACCTGCTGTGTGTTCATTGCAATCTCTTTGTTTGGTCACAGTACACATGTACATGTGTTGTTAAGAATCACATGTACCTGTACAGTGTGTGTGGTACATACTATGCACATGTATTGCATGTTGGTCTAATACAGGCTGTAGGCAACGGAGGTCATTTTAGACAAAGTACACCAACGTGTAAAAAAGTTTATCATATTCCATACATGTCCATCATATTCCATGGCTGCTTCCTTTTGGGAGGCCAACTGGATAAAAAAAAATTACCATCGGAAAAATGAGGCAACAAGCAAAAAGTCAATTTACATTGCTGGTTAAAACCTGTCAGTATTGCTTAAAAGGCTTTTATGACAAGGAAGTGTTGTATTTTCAGTGAATTAATCCAATAATTGTTGAAGAAAGAGATGTAATGTAAAATGTTAAGGTAGATTTAATACTTCAAGTCTCGTAAAAAAAATGCACATGATGGTAGAAGTAATTGAAACAACAAAATCTTTCAGTTTTTTTAAATTACAGCAAAAAGTACCATACATGTAGGCCTACATGTTTACCACATGTTCCTTGTTGAACTCTCGATGCCTCAGGCTCAGGTTTCTTGGAAAGGGGCAGTGAAAGTTGTTACAATTTGACTTTTTAGCATCAAAACACATGTTTAGTTCCCACAGCCCTACTGTCTGACTGTACATGTACATGCAGACCTATATAGTACACATTTCTAAAAAGATGAACTCAGTATTTTTGCACGAAGTAGTTAAATACCACTTCCATTAATCAAACAATCTGTACCATTTACGGTTTACACCACTTAAGGCTGCCTGTGATTAAGGCCATTTGGCTTGGGACTTGAGCAAGTACATGTATGTTTCAAATTTACTTGGGAAAAAAATGCTTCACACTTGAGCCACACACACGCTGACTTGAGTTATTGAAAAGTGACTTCTGACCTGACCTTCAGGAAAGTTATCGGTGACTTGACTTTAATATGGAAATGACTTCTGACTTTACAAATGTGCATGTACATGCATAGAAAAGTGTCTGGTGACTTTATTTGTTGATTACGTGTACCTATTTGACTTATAGAGAAGTGACTTGTTACTTGTCCTATGGAGAAGTGACTTGTGACTTGACCAATGGAGAAGTTAGTTGGGACTTGACCCATGGAGAAGTGACTTGGGACTTGACCTAAAACTGACTTGTGACTTGACCTTATGGAGAAGTTACTTGTGACTTGACCTGTACAGAATTGAAGTGACTTGACCTATTGAGAAGTGACTTGACCTATGGAGAAGTGACTTGTGACTTGACCTATTGAGAAGTGACTTGACCTATGGAGAAGTGACTTGACCGTTAGAGAAGTGACTTGACCCTTGGAGAAGTGACTTGTGACTATGCATGGAAAATGTCTTAAATGTGTGTACGTGTACTTTCACCTTGACCTACAGAACAGTTATTTGTGACTTGTGTTAGTGGTCAAACATAATTTGACAACATTTTTCTGAGATCAGTTGTAAGCATGCTATCTGACAAATTTCTTGAGGTTTCATATTACAGTGTATCAAAACATGGCTAACTCACCACGGCACAGGTGCATTTATTTGTACCTGCATGTAGGCCAGTGGTGACAAAAACGGCTTGTAATTTCTCACCTTTTAGCCATAATTGTTCCGTGTTCAATCTACAGGGAGTATGCTTTGGTTCCCCTTTCTGAGGCGGGGTCTTTTGTGGAGCGATGCATGGTAGCAGTTGGGACCAAACCTAGCCACGCTAAGGACCTTGCTACACTGCTGGTGTGTGCCGACTACCGAGGACATTACAGCCATGGGATGAACCGGCTCGGTAAATCCTCGCTACATGTACACTGATTATCTTGAGTGCTGACTTGCTGTATAAAATCTGATGGGATTACATGTTCATGTACATGTGTATACACTTCAAAACCTACATCTGGACCATGCAAAGATATCCTTTCATGGTTCTCCTGCAGATCTGTCTATTGACTAACTTAAGAATTTTTTGTTTGTCTTGTCTTCTTTGCTAGCAATGTATGTTGAGGATATCAAGAGTGGGACCAATGCCAAGGACGGAGAACCAGTGATTCTCAATGAGCTGGCAGGCACTGCCTGGGTGGATGGACAGAATGTGCTGGGACCAGTGGTGGGGCGGTTCTGTACTGATCTGGCCATCAAGAAAGCAAAGGAAGCTGGGATTGGAATGGTGGTGGCCAAAGGTCAGTCATGATAGACTGGAGACCTGTCCTCACATCACACGTGATTGTGAGGACAAAAGGCAGGTACCTGTAGTGTCCTCAAAATGTCTACAGTTGCGTTGCTTGCTATCTGCGGTACATTGCCAGGTCTGCATTCAGAGTAATTTGATTTGCGTAGTGCACCCTGAAAAGCACAGAAAAACTCATGTAATACATGCATTAGAATGACTTGACCCAAAGATATCGGAGGTCATCGGATCACTGGCCAGTCACAGACCGTTATGTGCAAGGTACTATGGGCTGCATGTGTTCAGACCAATGTTATACTCAAGTCCATCACGATTCATTCAGTCTTAAGCCAATTCACAACCTATTCAAATGAGCTGTGACAAAAGCGTTCCTTTGTCGTTGTTCATCGTGTTACTTATGACTGGCCTTGTGAAGGAACTTGTGACTGGACTTGTGATGGACTCAAATACAACACTGGTTTAGATTATACGGCACCATTGGGTTATTTGTATCCGCTCAAAATAGGGATACAAAAATGAATAGTACGCTACATGAACTGTGTTACAATGCAGATAACCAGTTACCTGAAAAAGAATTCCTACTTAAACATTTCACAGAAAGAAAAAAAAACCAAGCATGTACCAACCTACATGCTGCCTACCAGTATGCTGTGAATGCATTCAAACTGTCAATTCCTTTCATCCAAGAGCTCCCTTACAACTGTTGGCCGTAGAGGACTAAATTACTGCATTTATGGTGAATGAAAACAGTACATCAATAGACAGATGTGGCCAAAGTGTTGATGGGCCAGAATCAATTTTATTTCTCCAATGGGCACTGAGCCTGGTCTGTGGAATCTATGGGCTGTGGTCTTACTCAGTAGACATTAACCACATAAACATTCACATGTACAATGTACATCAGCTAGTAATACATGTACATTTGTACATAATGTGTTTACATAAACTTTTCCAAGGATGGATTTGCCCTGGGGAGATGTGAATTAATTTTGGGTTTTTTTTTTTGCCCTTCCCGAAAATTAAATTAAAAATTAATCAACATCTCCCCAACCTAAATTCATCCTTGGAAATGGTTGTTCGCGGTACCATACCTGCTGCTACATCTGACTCAAACCAGCCAGCTGACACCAGCAAGCTCGGTGGTTGAGTGGTTAAGATGGCTGCACTAGTAAGCAGGAGGTGGGTTCAAGTCCCACCTGAGTACGCTTGTGATTTTTTTCACAAGCCTTCGGGGGCTTACACTGAGTATACAGTGCTGTAATACACGCCTGGCAGGGACAAAAAAAAATTCCAAAATTAATTATGTTTATATAAACCCAATTATGTGGAGGAAAGTGCCAAATGCTTATGAAATGCTGCCAGACACAGGCAAAATAAAGCTGAAATTTAAGAGTCCTACATGTAAATATCCCAACCAAGACACATTCCCATGGATGCAAATTTGTGTAAACATACATGTGCATATACATGTCTACGGCATGGCTTGTGCATGTACTGGTAACCCCAATTCAAATCAGTGCAGCAGTAAGGTACAACCCAGTCAAACAGTTACCGTCTAAGTCAAAATCTGATAAGGTCACATAGCTTAACGAATTGTACTCATTTTTTGTAAATTAGACCGTGTCCAAAACGGACTTCCAGAGCTACGGCTAGGTCTATTGTCTTTGCATCATTCATCATACTATCATTCTTGGTCTTTATTTTAAGATAAGAGTATACAGTCATCAGCCAAGAGTCATACTTGGGATTTAATGCCCAGGGGCAGGTCACTGACCTACATGTTCATGTAGAGTACCGGTATGAACAGTGAGGGTCCCAAAACAGAAGGAAAAGAAATACCATCTAATATGACACACTGCGACCTCCTAGTAAGGAAGTTACGGTGGTAAGCCGGTGGTGTAGAGAGCTGGTGACACCTGACTGCTTCAGCTTCAGTAAAAGTCTGTGGTAGGGGACAGTGTCAAAGGCCATGCTGAAGTCTGTTATAACAACATCAGCTTGGCCTTGGTGCTTCAACGAAATCGTTCATTGTTAGGGCGAGTTGTGTCTTCCATGACCATCCCTTCCATAAACCAAGTTGTAGAATCGCTAAGAATTCCCGTTTCTTGAAATGATTCATAACATTGGAGTAAATAACATGTTCTAAAAGTTAACAGGGTATAGACGTCAGTGAAACTTGTCTGCAGCTACCTACCGTAGTTCTGCGCATTTGCCTTTCTTTAATATTGATGAGATAGAGGCCTTCAACCCGTCTTCAAGTAGTTCTCCCGTGTCGATGGACTTCTGGGTGGGTGAACCTCACTCACTAATGCATTAATACAGACCTTTCATATGTACAAGTATGTATGATAACGTAAACGTGGAAGCCATTTTATTGTTGTATTTTTTAATTCCATAAAAATGCTATGTACATGTACATGTGTGGAGGCCAATCGGGCCATTACTTTTTTTTTTCCTTCTGTAATGCCCGCCAATCAGAATGCACACTTCAGTTCAAAATTCTGAAATTTGTATACTTGCGGAGACATGGCTTTGTTCTCCAGTACTAATTCGGTTGCGTGTGAAACGATGTTTTCAAAATTCTCCCATTTCAACATGAATCACTCTCCTGGACTGAAGTTTCGACAGAATGTCCCTTATATGATACAATTAAAATTGTGACAGATTCTTACACCTTAAAAATTTCTCTTGTTTGAGCAATTTCCAAATATCAGTTTCGTAAAATCCTTGTGGAGACCTATTCACGTTTAGAAATTCTTTGTGGAGACCTATTCAACCCCTTTTCCTAGGTCTCTGCAAGGCACCATATTTCGGCACATAATGTGTGACACCTTCATGTACATGTACCGGTATTTATTGGTATGTACAGTACGTACATGTACATGTAGATGCACAGGTACTAGTAATGTTGTTGGTTGTATATGTACATAAATGTTCATGTATTGCACTTAGTAACCCCCAGTCATGCCAGTACATGCAAATGGTGCATGTACATCACAGTGCATTCATGCATACCGGCCCCAGTGTGGTATGTTCCCAAGGATAGCAACAGATCAACTTCTGAATCTAAGACGACCTCTGTCAAGAGAATACTATGTATGGGGAACTAAAATTTTGTTGTCATTTTTGTATTTGAGCATGCCTGTGTTCTTATCATATCCTCTGAGGGGATGTGAACGAGAGAGAAGTTTTAATAGCTGAATTATGTAGCCGCTTCAGTATACATGTAGAACATCAAAACATAATGTGGAACTCCCTGTAACCTATGTGCTTATGAAGGTCATTGGTACAGCGCCCTCAGTATTGTAAGCTTGCATTAGACCATGACATGTAGTCACAGCCACCTAACATGTACGCGGTACATGTAAGTTGTCAAGCTGTATTCGTTCACATACAGGTATACATGTACAAGTGATGGGGTCATCTTTCAGTTGTTTCAGCGATCTCTTCAATGCACATCTTATATGTTTTAATCCTTATTCTCACAGATCTTCTGTTTTATTTTTCTTATGTTTTAAGGTTCCAATCATTATGGTATTGCTGGCTGGTACACCATGCGTTGTGCAGATGCAGGCATGCTGGGCATGTCATTTACTAACACTTCGCCCCTCGTCGTGCCCACCAGAGCACGAAAGGTGGGCTTTACAGTGCAGTTTTCTAGTCTGAATACGTGTAGATGGCCTAGACATGAGCCATTTTGTCAAACTTTGTTGATCTGCAAGGTACAACTCATGTACATGTACACGTAGATCTTTGACTTTTGAAGTTGAGGGAAAATTTTTGCTGAAATTAAAATGGAACCGGCTCAAAGGAAACGTTACCAACTGGCTAAGCTGTTCACATGTAATGGATGTGTAGGTCATTGTAACAATGCCCTCTAGTACACATGTACATGTACATATAGGATGAAAGGTCATTACAGTCTATGAAGCTACATGTATTCATAACTAGCCCATAATCGTCAAGTACATGTCCATGTCATGCAGCTCATCTGTTCATTTTTGCTCATACATGTGCATTATTCACCGTCTTCCTGGCAAAGTCAACCATCCTATTCATTATCACCCATGTATCCCAACAGTGCACAGTAAAGCATCAGTCTGTGCTACATGTATGCTTAGATGATCCCAGCTCAGGTGCTACAGATGGAGTGACCATTGAGCACTGTAGTTTAGGCCAGTATAGGGTCGATAACCTCACCAACTTTCAGGGTTCTTACCATGCAGTTGGTGCACTATTACACGTTAACATAAATGTTACCAGGTCAACTTAGGTGAATAAAAAAGCCTGATATTTTAAGTTTTCTTAAATATCTCAGTACTTTGTGGAGACCCCAGGAAAACCTGTTAGTGTTTGGTTTGATGCAGTACCTGTCTCCTTTGTCGTTTGCAAATATAAAAATAAAACGCTCAGAGTACGGTGCATTCTTAACCCTAACCCTCCTCAATCCTCCAAAATCCTTTGGGTGATTTTGGAGGATTTTTAAGGATGAATGGCAAAAGTGTATGGCTGGTGGGAACTTGTGTTATTTATGCTTAGTCATGCGTAAATTTAGCCGGGCATTACTTTGAAATCTACCACACTCTTTGAGAAAGCCACTTGCACTGCCTCAGCATAATGGCAGGAATTACCAGAAGATCTTGACGGACTGAGGAGCTGGGTACCTCTCATTCTTAGCTCGAGTTCAAAGATCGCAGGATTGAGGATAAATGCAATTTTTGGACTTGGGCCACTGGAAGATTTTGGAGGATTGAGGGTGTGCCCCAGCAAAAGAAACTAGTGGGTTAGGGTTAGGCAAATGTTTATAATTGATAGAAATATTTCATTTATTTATCAATTGTAATGAACTAAGTAAAGTGTTTTTAAAAATTAAAAGCCCCTTAAAAATAATATTAAGTGAAAGAGGATAAACCATGGCTAACGCTTTGACAGTATTTTTTTTTAAATGTGTTTTTCACTTTTTGAATTCAATAATTTATATTAACTTTGATGTGCTTGGTATCTACCGTTAGTGGCAATGTGTTCCATTTCATCAATGCATCTTAGTTTTTTACTAACATTTTAATGTTAATTTACACGCACAGTTATTGTTATCACATCAACCATTGCCATCATGACTTTGACATTACCATCATTGTTTTGTATATTGACAAGTTTTTTGTGGTCAGCATTCCCATTCATTGCTGTTAATTTCCTTTTACTTATTTTGTTTTTAGCCTATTTTAGGAACAAATCCCTTGTCATTGGCAGCACCAGCAGAAAATGGAGACAGCTTTGTTCTTGACATGGCAACATCCACTGTAGCCTGGGGAAAGGTGAGGATTTGAACCACTCCAGGCACAAAGACATGTTCCCCACACATTACAGTGGACAGAGTTACACGTAGGCTGATGAAGTGAGCAGTAGGCAACACCATTCATGCTGCATTCCCAGTTGCCATGTATGTGCTACAGAGGCCTTGCAAAAATATTCCTAAAATTGTATTTATAAGCAGTCTTAGACTGCCAATTGACCTTCACATATGGAATGTGTATTACCCCCAAAATCTTTGCTACATGCTGGCTCAATTGTTGCACAATACCAGCATGTATTTGATAGAATACTAAAAAGCATGCTCTCACTGTGAATTTCAGCACCATGAATTTGCAGTTAATTTGCAGTTTCACTGTGAAATTGTGTTTTCACTGCAACTTCATGGCAGTTCACATGGTGAAAACACCGTGAAAAAAATCCCGGTGGTGACCCCTTGCCGACACCTTGAGGTCAAGTGAAAACACCGTGAAAATGCAGTGAGCTCATCTAGGGGGCCTTCCTCATTAACTTTGCAGTGGGGCTAATCCTTTAAATGCTTTACGGACCTATTATCTGAATCCCTCATAAAAGTCTTACTGTGGTGGTGACAGGTGTAAATGTACACTGAACACCCCAATCACAATGTTCGCATCCTTGCCATGTACATGTAACCCCGGCCAGGTTGTTCATACACTACATCATGGCCTGTAGCTGAATGAGAACATTGTAGGGACTTCAGCAAAACGACTCCCCACAAATTGTGTCACCTCACAGAAACATTTATTTCAATGTTCTGGCATATCTGTGATTTATATTAAATTTGCTTGAGTAGAGTTATACTCATGAATATTCTGGAAATTCATAATTCCCATGGCCATTTATGATTACTCATCGACAATTAAACAACAGTCAGCACCGAGTGCACACTGTTATGCATGATGTTGGAGCAGAAAACACTAGTGCCAAAAAGAATGTTGAAATTTGGGGAAGACGCTGACTAGTGAAAACTCTGCTTATGGACTAGTAAAAAGCCATCATTGCTGGTCCGGCTGGCAACGGGCAAATCCTGTCAATGCACGATGTCATATGTACACTGCGCTTGCTGGATTGGACAATGATGTACACGCCGTTGGTATCCTCGCTCGCTCTGATGCTATATTGTCGGCTTTGTTATTCCACCACTTTGTATACAGTTTCACAGTCTTTTGGCAATTCCATAATTCGGTGTGGTAACTTCACCACTCAATGTGCCTTTTGCCCACAAAAGTTGGAAATATTCATATGTCTTCTGGTATGTGGTCAGGGGGGGTGTTGTGACATCTAACACCAAGTTTCGTGGAATTTTATGAATCATGTCACATTTTAGGGCTGAAAAAAAGACTTGTGTCCTTCCTCCATGGTTCTACATAAGCAAAATGTGCTTATCAACTTTTCAGCTGCATCCGGCAAATTTGAGCCATCGTACGTGTATCCATCTCTTCTCACAGCTCAAAAAAGAAAAAATCAATCCTGTCTTTCCCAGGAAAGACAGGATCCTGTCTTCACAAAACACCTGCTTTACATTCACAACATGTGGAAAGAAAGTTTTGTGGTTTTCACAAGTTCCCTTCGCATTTCGCTATCACAGTTTCGAAAACACGCACGCGATATTGCTTCATGCAAGGTTTCCGCTGGTTCCCGCTGCGCCGTGCTACTGCCAAAAAGGTGTGATGGCAACGCGGCAACCAGTCCATGCATTAAAATAGCGTTGTGCAATTCGCTGTACACACACACAAAACTCTACGTGGCTGCACATAGAAAAATGATGTCGCAGGAAGTACAAGTTACGTGTACTTCCCAGAACTTGATTAGTTGGATATATAATATATATATACGTATTTTTCATATGCAGCAAGGTATGAGACGGAGAGAACCCCCCCCCGCTTTGTGTTGGTCATTGTCTCGCAGGAATCTGGGGAATTCCTTTCAGACATCTTGGGGGGATGTGTTAAGTAACAATAGTCTGGAATGTGTATAGGGATTGGACATGTGGGGGGGTACCCCTCAGTCTCATTTCTTGCTGGGTATAGTATTTTTTGTGTTCACAAATTTAATTTGAGGTTACATATATGTTGCTTGATCGGCCTAAGGTGCAACACGACATGACGTCACTAAAGGTTTCATTGGTGTCCGTGGGAGAGGACGTTAAACTGGCATTGGATGAAATTTCAGGCTATTCATGGTGAGAAAGACAGCAATAGGTGGAAAGGCTTGCGGTTGCACCATGCGAAGGAATATATAGAAACTGGGAAGGAATATAAGTAAACTGGCATTGTTAGAAAATGATACCAGCCAACATCTACTCAGGTCATTTGCAAGAGTATGAGCTGTATGCACGACTGTTGACCGTGCAATGAACAGTCGCGCTGCGCACTAGCTACGTGTATACATGTAGCACATGAGCCTCGTACATTAAGCAGGCAATCACAACTGTTCAGGCTATGGACTTATACAGTGAGCTTGAAAGTGCTGCGCCGCTGATTTAAAACACGAGTCATTAAATGTGAGAAAAGTTTTGAAAATGTGGCAGTGTTCCTCAAATGACCACTGCCGGTTTGGCCATTGATTTTGGAGAATGCAGTGGCTCAATGAATTTTTTAGTGGCCCCGTGCCAGCAGAGCATCGTTAAGATTGAGCGTGCATGAGGCATGAGTGTCAAGGGCTGACGCGACAGTGGATCTTGCTGAAGTACTGTCGGTTGAGTTCGTGATGAGGGAGGAGTTTACACTCCAGACTTAAACAGGGGTATTCAATGGCCCCTTTTGTTGGTAACTGCTGCACTAATTCCTGGCTGTCTATCACACTAATCTTTTATTACGCTAGTTATGAATATCAATAGGACCATCAGCTACCAAGATGTTGACATTGCTGCGCTAATTCCTGGCTGTCTATCACACTAATCTTTTATTACGCTTCGACAGTTAATCCGCTGTTTTCACACCTTCCATGGTGGGAAGCTGGACTGGTGTACCGTTATGAATAACAATAGGACCATCAGCTACCAAGATGTTGACATGAAAAGGCTAATCCACTCCCAAGCTGATCAACTTTCCACGGGCTTACATTGCCTTGACAAAAATTTCACTGTGATTTAATGGTAAAACTGCATCTTCACGGTGTTGAAAGTTCATAGTGTCTTGTCTGCTCTCTGATGAAGCAAAGTCTAAGACACGGTACAAATAGATGTTCATACACGTAGTTTGTATATTTTGTATTGTATGTATTATTATATGTACTGGCTGAACGTGGTACAGTATAATGTACATATATATATGTCCGTGTTGTTTTACCCCTGCTCATCATGCCAGTCTACTGTTGGATGACTGCCCAGCAGTCAGTTACAAGCCACCTGTGCGTTGCATAAAGGAGAGTAGCCCTCATCTCCTCTTAAGACTGTGTCTCCCAAAGGATGATTGATGCAATTTCTGCTATTGACCCGTAATATGCACTTGAAGCATGCATAGAGTGGCAGTGGGATCTAAGACGTGTGTTTTTTTCTCCATGTTGGCAGAAATGAGCAGATGTAACAGGGCAGCCAGTTGTATGATTCTGCACCTTAGTGTGGTCTTCATGCTCTAGATCTGAGATACAGGTTTTTTGGGGAGGTAGATCTCATGAGTGGCGATACCAGTACATACCAATTCACAGGCTGAAATCCAGCAGTCATATGTTGTGTCCTTGGGCAAGCCACTTTATCCTGACCTGCCTGCTTGTACTTGCTTCCCTACAGCCAGGCATAGATATGGGCAATGGCATTAGGTGTGGTGGACCTGCTAGGGACTTGCATCCTACATGTATTAGTTATGGGTGAATAGAAATGTACTTTCAGTCATTTCTGCTCAGGAAACAAAGGATAAATCCCAGCCTTCGGAGACATGGTACCTTGAGAACAACCTTGTTTAGATAAAGGTAGAGGCCATTCTGGTATGAGGTCCCTGAGACTTTGTGCTTGATCATCATACGGTGTGGGTCAGCCTACCTACAATACATACAAGACCCGGTTTTCAACGGCATGGAATATTTTCTACAACCAATTTCAATTTCCCGATGAAAGCCACGCTTAATCCCATTTGTGTACTTGTTTACAGCAGGTGGTTTCTATGTTGTTCACAGGTGGAGCTTAACCACATGAAAAAAGTGTCTATTCCAAGTGGCTGGGGAACTGACTCCAATGGAAAGGTAAGATGTCAGGGGTCGACATGTACATATGTACAATGCTCATTTGCACGGCCAACCTCCAATAGTCATAGTACATACTCTGTAGTGAGTCAGCCATTTATCAGCGGCTGGCATTCTCTCCGTGACAGTGTGCTAGAATTTAGCATTTTGTTCTTCAGTTGTTCACAGAATAGTTGTGGAAAGAGGGCGGCACAGATTAACACCCCCATCCAGTAAGGGCTGAACTTTGGCTACTGCCCGAGTTCAGAACAGATCAGACGCTAAAAAGTTATGCCTGACCTCAACACTGTTGGCTTCCATACTGTTCATTGCATGTTGCACATCAGACAGAGGGGTTTGTTTTCATGTAACGGGCATGAAACATTTATTTCATTAGTAAGTGGCATAACAGTCGCTGTGTCCCAGCTATCTGTGTAGTCGTTGCCTTCAAATAAGAGTGGATCCCACAGCTCCTGATGAGCAGTTCAGAATAAAAACAGCAGCAGAGTTGGGAAAAAAAATGAAAAAAAAACAGGATGGATACTTGGTTGGTAGTACCCCAGGACACTATTTGCACCTACATGTACATGCATTCGAATCCCCTAGTATCACACTAAAACATTTGTCTGCTAGGTTACAGAAAACCCGTCAGAAGTGCTGAATGGCGGTGGCTTGATGGCTCTGGGTGGTCCCGAAATCTTAGGAGGATATAAGGTATGTGTAGACTTGATGCTTTATTATTGAAATTCAATGATGAGCAAAGTGTAGTCATTCTAGTCAGTCATAAGGGGGACAGAAGTGTGACATGGCACTGGATATGGAGCTGCATAATGATATCAAGCTGTTTGTCCCCTGCTTCCCTTCTGCTCCTGCTTTACACATGCAAGTACTGTGCAGGCAGATTTTATGTGCATACTCAACGTTTAAAATACTTGCAGTACAGTGTAACAGGAACATAATGAAAAGAAAGTACATGTACATTATAGTGAATGAAAGCTGTCATTTTGTAACTAAAATGTTATACACTTTTCATTGCTTGTCCTACAGAGTTATTTCTGCAAAAAAGGGCACTGTTATCTGCATGTTCTTTCAAAACATCTGAGCATCACAGGACTAAATTTATCACAAAATTTCTATATCGAGGTTAATTGAAATATTGTATGTGGCTTTAAGCTGTTTATTTTTGCTAGTTTCTATTCTGAATGGGACATGAATATACATGTATGTTGAATGTGACATTAACCCTGACCCCCTAGGGTGTATGTAAACTCGTATGGAAATTGGAGGATTTGGGGCTGTTAGGATTAAGGTAAGTTCATGCATAGATAATGTCCTGCTACATGTAAATGAACAAAGGAAGTTCTGTCTGCATTATACAGTTGTTGCCTGCTGTGTAGGGCTCTATGGTATTTGCCCTTGGGTGCCATTTCCACCCCCCCGGGGTACAACATGCCATAGACCCCTACACAGCAGGTTACAATTGTACACTGTATAGGTGTTTTCATAATCAAAGGCTTCATGAATGTACACAATATAATTGATATACATTGTGATATTTCTTTTGTTCAATGTTACTTGACCAACTCTCAGACGCCAAGTTTCCATCAGCTGAACCCCATCAGTGTTGAAAGATAATCTATGGCACTATTTGGGCAATAAATAAAATTACCAACAAGGTGTGCCTTCAATTTCTGTGTACATATCAGTGATGATATCACATTACTTGTATTTAACAGTGAACTTGTTAGGCACAGCTGATTGGTAACTTGGAGTAACTTTATACGTAGATGTTAGTGTTTCCTGGAAAGCAGGTAGAATGCCAGTACAGTGTGCCCGCCCCTGTCTCATCAATAATTGAACACCTGAAGACAGATGTAGAAACCGTTTGTCACAATATGGTTATTCTCTATAGTATACCCCGTGGTGACCTCTGTGAAATGAAATATACATGTACAGTATGTAACTAAAAGTTCCTGCAAAAGGACTGCTATTTTTGGATGGTCATCTGCTCTTTTTGTCCAAGAATGATTCACAGTGTTCATTTTGGAATTTGCAAAGGATTCTGATAATGAAATGACACAAACCTGTTTGAAGTCCATTCTGCATCTGACATTTTCTGTCCTTTGTGACATGAAGGTACATCCAAGTACAGTACAAGTTGTGTGGATTAGTCCACTAGCAAAGTTCATGAACAATTGGTAGATTACATCTACACCTTCATCAACCAAATAAACAAAGTCCCAATCAGCAACAAACAAGTATTCAAAAATACCTCAGACAGTCTCCCTATTCAACAATGTGCAACTTGACCGTGTATTAACATTTGATAATGCCCAGTGAGAAGCGATAATGCCCGCTGTGTGAATCACGCCCTGGATATGAGACAGTTTAAGCAATTCTGATTGGTCAAGTGTCTGTGTGCATGCGGATCGCCACACGCGTGCCAAGTCCATATAAGGAGGTTCTTTTGCGCAACTTGCACACGGAATATACCATAAAATGGACGGGGGTGTTCTAGAAAAAATCATTGGAACTCCATTTTATATTGACTTCTTTTGACTCTGACTAAAAACTTATTTATGAATGGGAATAAAAATGTACTTGGCCAGCCTTAAACTAACGTTTAAAACTGGCTCAGAAGACGGAACACTGATAATGCCCTAGCCTGCAGCTCCAGCATTAGTCGTGTCCATTCTGCTGAGCCGGACTTGAATGCATGGTTAAAACCGGCCGAACACATATCTATTCCCTTATTAAAAACCAATGTGACAGTTGACTAGTTCCCAGGCTGATCAGTCTGCAGACAAACCACATGTTCATCTAACAGAGGATCGTACAATACATATCATAAGCAACTAAAATAATTGCTTTCATAATACGTACTCTGTACATGTATTTCACCCTAACAGTACCAGGCGTTGTTTGGCTTAGAGTACTCAGTACTACAAAATACTAAGTAACACTCTGAGCCTGAAGGACCTAGCGCTACAAATTACTATTTCTGGCTAGGTTTATTCCATTGTTACTCGTACAGAGAACAACGAAACCATGCATTCATAGTGCCACAGCACTGTATGGTACATTGTCTTCTCTATTGTGTTTTATGGCTTCAGAGAATGTTAATGTCATGTCCTCTTACAAGCGACAGGGCTGAGTACTACATTTTACTACTAAGTAGTACTTTGTAGCATTCGGGACTCTTAGGGTTAAAACCCAAGATTTTTACAATATAAACACTGATAATGACCTGCCAACTAGGGATCCACTGATCAAGCAGTAATGTTGTACAGTGTTAAAATTTATATTTACAAATAGGTCATTTGGGAGACATTTTGTGGTAAATAAACATTTCAGTGTCTCCCTATTTTCAAACTATCAGAAGGAGGCCGAATTTTACCGTCCATATTTTGAGAGATGATAGTTTAGGGCCTAAAATGGAAACGTACAAAGTTTGGTTCAGATCAGATTAGGGAATATTGAATTATGGGACAGTAAAGTTGGAAAAATTTTGTGCACGTTCTTATGGGAATGTCTCCCTAATGACACATTAGCGCATTTCTCTTGCTACTCCCAAAGGATAAACATCACAGACATCCATACTTCTGTCCACTGATACCTTTGCATTGTATGCTTTTTACAGTATGATCAGATTAAATTTCTTTTACTACAAGTCAATTATAAAAACTAGAGATGTTCACTGGACTGTTTTTTGTTTTGTTTCCACATTTTAGGGCTATGGATTGAGCATGGCTGTGGAGATTCTTTGTGGAATACTAGCTGGCTCGGCCTTTGGACCATTTGTCAGGAAATGGACCCAAAAAACCGAGGAAGCTAATCTGGTAAAAATACCACTTGATAACTCGTAGGATTCTTCATTCATTGTGAATATTAGTAAGGAAATACCTTTGGGGCCCATTTTTTCCCGTCCCTGTTCCATCTGGCATGTGATTTTTTCATGTGTAGAACTCATTGTTTAATTTCCAAGATTGACTAAGTACCGCAAATTTCCTGTCAAACTAATAAAAATAGTTTGAAATCAATTTCAGTGAAATATCCCTTGTCAAAGTATACGTGTCAGGTGTGAGAGGGACTGAAGAAATGTCGCATGTTGGACCCCAAATTCATAGAATGACACTATCGCTCTTATAAAAAGTGTTGTGAACATTTATCAAATGTCAAGTAACGAGCAGAGAGTATTATGAAATCTGAATACCTGTTTAGGGCTGGTTAAATAACCAAAAAGTAAACACCTAGCTGGGAGTCATGCTTGCTGCTTTCTTGTCTTGTTCAATTTAGCATTATGTATGTGACCTGCTCTGGAAAAAAATGGTGTGAAGGGACACTGCGCTAGTTCACACTAAGGGCTTTTTTTTGTGGACAAGGTGATTTTTTACTTCCTGGTTTCTTGGCTTCTTTTATATCATTACTTCCACAGTTTGTACAAGAAACCTAACTGTGGCAATGGGTTTTAAGAGACTTTTTTCTTGGCTGATTTCTTTTTCCACTTCCTGTGTTTAAAGGATTTTATCTCAGAAAGCATTTCTGTTAATGTGTATGATATAATTACGCAAAAATCAATATATCTCGAGATTGCAAAATGCAGCAGGGTTCAAACCTACACCAAAGTAAAGCTTATGATGTAACCTATTCAAAAGTGTATGTAACTCTTTTGCAAAAATGTCCTATAATACCCATTTTTGTGGAGCCGTTCACATATGTTGTATTGTTTGCTTTTGTTTTCATGGCTTGGTTTTTGCTTTCAAAATACAGTGTACCGATACATTTAACCGTCATAAACTTCTTCAGTGCCGGGGAAAGATATTTGCAAACAGTTTTCATCAGAATCTGACCTAACAAAATTAGATAAGCATTCATAGTCGGGGCAGATGGTTTAAAATTGCTATTTCTTAAATCTTTTTCAACTTGTTGATGTTTGCAGAAATTCATCACTGATTAGAGGTTGCCCTTGAAATCGTTTCTTGCGCAACACAGCCTGTTTTTTATCAGTATATGACATGCCACTAAGGCAACCTGCAAAATAGCCCTCCTATGATTTGGACTTAAAACGTTCTTTTTCTGTACTGGTATTGTTGCAGAGGGATGGTTTTATAAAGGATGGCCAGCATTTCACTCTATCCATTGTTTTTTATATTATGCATTTCACAGGGCCAGTGTTTCATTGTTATCAACCCAGAGGTCTTTGCCCCTGGATTCCAAGGTCGAATGTCAACGTTCATGAATGAATGCAGAACTACTGAACCAGTAAGTTTGCCGGCTATTGTGGTGAATTTACATGTCCGTGTAGAAGCATTGTGTGTACAGAACTACAGTAGATGGAACCTTCATTGTGTTTTGCTGCCGCAGTACTATGAAACAGGGATAGTCCAAGCAATATTGATTTTTCTTGGACACATCGTTTGTGTATATCATGCTTTTCTTCACTTTCTGAAATCAGTGTGACATCCTTTGGGGGTAAAGTGTGTTGAAAGGTTCACTTTCCCAAACATTTCAAATTGACCCTGTTTTTCCAATATAATGGAGGACACAGTTGTGAGATGGAAGACACTGTTTTGTGTGTAGGTTTTTCAGTTCATTTTGGGTAGCAAAAATGTGTTTAACAAGCAAAACAAAAATGCTAACTAATTGAAACACAAAGGTGCATATTCATTGTCTTTTTTTAAAAACTGAATTGCTTTAATAGACCCTTTTATTAAGTTATCTATGTTTCTTAGTATTTTTCTTACTAACCTTATACATATAGGTGATTCCATAAATATGGGACCCAATGTTGTGACACTTTTGGTGTCCCCCTTACACATGAAACAAATTTTGAAGATCGGTTGACACTACAACAGAAAGACACTTGGAACAAGGAAAGTGGTAAAAATTACAAGCTTGTATGCTGCCTAATATACTGTTAAATGGACGAAATATTTCATGTAGTTGTTCAGTATAAGGTGCGAACAAACTGACTGGTTTCATGCATGAGGAGGACACCAAAAATGTCAAAAGTTGGGTCCCAAATTTATGGAATTACCCATGTAGATGTATCCTACACAGGGCATGATAGGAAGTCTGAACCCAGTACTAATATCTCACAGATGCAAGGTGTAAAAACAGCATCTCAACATTCTAAATATCGAAGAATGTTCCAACAAGAACTTCGCTTGATCCAGTCTTAATTATTTGTGAATATTTTTCTGTTTGATTAATCAGAATCTGAAAAGAATGGCTTTTAGAGGATGTCTGACTGACTCCAAACTTGCTATACCACAAAACTTCAAACATTCCACATGACACTTTTCCCCATAACTGTAGACAAGGACAGAGATTGGTCTATTTAGATAGCACACATTGTAAAAATACCATAACATGGGGTAACTTTGGTCAGAGGGGTAACTTAGGTCAGTAACCCTTAGAGGGTTTGATACATTGTTATTTTTTCAAACGTACAGTGGATGCGGACGTATTTAGTATCATTTTATTCAGAAATATCATAGTTATTCGTTATTTAACATTTTCGTTTGTGGTAACCATGGTAACCATTTTTATTTTGATTTTCGTGCCCCGTTTTGATGAAGACCAAAACCAAAAGGTGGCCAATGTTGCCCCAAACCCAGAGTAACTTTGGTCACCCCTTTTTAAGCCCTAAGACACCAATAAATTTTGAAATGTCTTTTTTTTTTCCAGCATCAAATTTTAGATGAGTAACACAATGCTCTGAAAAGAAGGAAAATTGAAATTGATTGTCCTTGAAATGAGAAGAAATGATAACGTATGTCAAAAATGGCCCAAAGTTACCCCATGTTACGGTACATTTGTAAAACATTTCCTTTTACAACATACAGACAAACAGATTTCATCTTATGGTTATTGATCGAATTTTACAAGACAGAAATGCCCTTTGGTTGTAAAAATCAAAACTTTAATCAAAAGGCAACAATTAATCGCAAAAAAAATAGCCGTCAACCTGTGAGTCTATGTAAACAAATTTTGAACTCCTGTAGGCAGAGGGTGAAAATGAGGTACTGGTGGCTGGTGATCCTGAGAGAACTCACATGCAAAATGTAGATCAGGAAGGCGGGGTCAAATACCATCGCAACCTTATACAGTCAATGGTGAGTGTTAGAGTGTTAAAACACTCGAATCTCAAATCAGTGTTTCAATTCTGAGTTTAGTCTCAAATCACTGATGGTCACAGTCGGGGTTGGTGGTGCCACGTAAGACAAGCTCAAATCAGATTGAGAAGTTTCAGATCGACATTTGTTGGAGATCTGTGTTAAAGTGTTAGAGTTGGGTGTTTAAGTGTTACATTTGGGTGTTAAAGTGTTACAGTTGGGTGTTAAAGTGTTACATTTGGGTGTTAAAGTGTTACAGTTGGGTGTTAAAGTGTTACAGTTGGGTGTCTAGTATGAAAGCCACAGACCCATTGTTTTGTTTTGTGGTTTGGTTTTGCTGAAGCTGCAGAATACAGATGTCGGTCAGTCGATAGTCGCATATACCAAAAGAGGACTTCTTGCCTCAACGTTTTGACACCGGCATCCTACGTTGGACATTTTCCTCTCTTCTACTGACTTCATTTTTTGTCTTCTGTCATTGTAGCTTTCATCTTGTTCACAGAAATCAGCTCTTTGTTTTGTTGTAATAATTGCAATAATAGAGTATTTATAAAGTGATTTCTACTGAATGTTTCTGGACCCGTTTGGGACACACAGTTGCCCATCGTAGACACCCTAACTGCAGCAAATTGGTCGCTCTAGTTTCAAACATTCAAGAGAAATTTGGAATGTGTAATCTTTCAAATGCAGACCTAAACCTTTTGGTCATTGTGGGAGGCAAGAGTCACTTAATTACAGTGATGAGTTCAACCTGTTTGATTCATTTCAAGGTGAATTTTAAAGGTTAAAAGGCCAGACGACCGCACCTTTGTCGAGTGTCTGTCATCATTGGCCACATTTCATTTGTTTGTTGAGAATAGACTTTGTGGGACCAAGGCACTCAAAGTTTTTGCATTTATTCGGCAGTTTAAAGCAGTTATTAATTTTTGGCATCTAAATTTGAGTAACATACAGGAATGGAAAATTACTGGGAATGGAGAGATCTGTTGATAAATTTTGGAATTGTTTCCAAGGGACAGAAAGTACTGCTAATAATTTAATTGACAGAGAAAAATGAAATTGTGCTGACAGTGCAGTTATGTTTCACAATTTGATTGAAATTTACAACTGCATGCAGCAGATGTGAGGTGATTCACCAAATGCCATCCAAGAACTAATGATACGACATGCTACTCAATAGGTTCGCCATAGACCACCGATTCTAAAACGGCACAGGTGCAGTGAAGTGTGTTTACCAGTGAATGCCACAGGTCCTTCTAAAATTATTCCCATCCAAATCCTATCCTGGCCAATTAGAAAAAGGGAAAAAAGAAAGAAGCATGTGCCAAATCCCAAATAATGCAGAAAGCCTTTTTTTTATTGCCAACAACTCTTTATCCGGCCATAGCTACATGTGAATGTGTGGCTTTGTATTTCATCATTTTTTGCCTTATGTCTGTAGTCCTTGTTGTTTTCCTCATTTCCTCTCCCTTTGTTCTTTCGTGCATAGATAAGCAGTTCAGTATAGATACGTTTCACATGTAGCTGCAAGTTTGCTCATGTATACAGTGTAGATCATTGAACACACACAGTTTCCTTGGCAGATGACAAATCATTTTGTACTCAATATGGCCACTAAGTAATAATGTCAAAGCCAGTAAACTGACTTTTGTTTTTTATTCTTTTTCACAGGAAAGTTTGGCCAAGGATCTGAACATTGAGCCAATGAAGCCCAAGGCATAACCTACCTGAGAACTCACGTACAGCACCTGCCTTCTCATCGAGTCACCACCTGTCAGACTCAGTACTGGTATGCCAAGCTCTGAGACCATAATTTGAAAATATGAAAAATGGTAGCAGAAGGGGGATAACGGTGTTTGGAACACAAACACATGCTGTGACAGGATCTTACAAACAAGGAAAAATAATGCAGCCAACGAAAAAATTAAACAGATTTTGTCACTTGATAGTTGTACATAATTTACTGTATTGGATTACATGTATGCAGTCATGTACATATACATGTACGTATACATGTACGTATCCACTGGTGAAGGCCCAAGAAAGCATGCATGGACTGATGCAAGTGCATACACACTGTGGCATACTATATGTGGCCAGTTTTTATCTGAATGGGCACAAGTGTTTCTTTGAATGAGTTGAAAGCACATGTCAATCAGTCTTACTTTATTTACCACCACAAAGATAGGGTAAATACTCATTATTAAGATTGATTGTATAATTAGGGTGGACGGGGGGGCGTTGCTAAAAGGCAAAGCTTGTCAAGAAGTGGCCCCACATTAATCAAGTTAAAGTTACATCAAGAGATTACACATGTACACATACAACATAAGACAATATAAATTAATGAAACATGGACATCCATATGACAAGTAAACCCGTTATTTTTATCTATAAGTAATTATTTAACAAGTAAGTCTTATATTTAGATTTAAATACTGACTTACTGCCGATACTTTTTAACGATGAATCCAATGAACTCCATAATTTTGGTCCTTCATGTCTTGTCGTGGTTGCAGCCAGTTAAGCGCGCGATAAAACCCCGTGGAAATCATGTCAACTATTTGCAGACAGACTTGGCTTGTTTCAGTGTTTCTTGGAGGACAGACTCCATTCGGTGTGTATAGGCCTATTTACCAATAACAACATAATTTGTTTATACGTTCACTTTCCTGTGGAGTCAGTTGGGGCCTATGGCCCACTTACCACCAAAGGAGAGCACACACATGTACGCGAAGTGTGGCATCATCAATAAAGAGGTCTATTGTTCTTTAATTATGTGCTTCAAGTTCCACCATGTGATGCAAGATATGGGGGCGGAGAGAACCCCCCCACCTTTGTTTGGTCATTGTTTGATCGGAAACTCAGGAATTCTTTACAGACTTCTAGGGGGGATGTGTTGGGTAACAATAGTCTAGAGTGTGTATAGGGATTGGACATGTGGGGGGTACCCATTGGCCCCATATCGTGCACGGTATCAGTTCCAGAGTGGTTTTTTTTAAGATTTAACTTCCTCTATCATTTGCACACTGCGCTTGCTTGGGAAGAGGGTGATTGGCAATTTGGCTTTCTGTCTTGGATGGGGGCCTAGGAAAAAGAAGCTGGGAGAGACAGTAACAGAGGCAAAAACTTTTGTAATTTGATGGTACCTCATTACAAGACAATAAAAGACTCACTGAGGCTCAATACATGAAACGGGGATTTTCCAGGAAATGTGGAAGCGATGTCTGTGAATACAGCGATGCTTAATACATGAGTGATTTACACATGGTACTCGGGTATATACAACCATGTTTTATAGTATGTACACCAACTTACAGAAGCATTGAAGGGATATGGTGTTTTCTCTAAATTGGCAAAGTCACATGACTTACGTTTTATAATTGTAACTTGGCAAAAGTATAAACTCGGGTGTTAAAATCAACACTTTTTGGTGTTATCAGATGACTATGTTACTTTGCACACCTATAAGTGTTACAGTGCATTAGAAGGTGTTACAAGTAACACCAAATAACACCAGAATTTTAACACCAGTGGAAAGTGTTGGTATAGTCTTCTGATAACCCCGCAGGTGTTAAATTTAACACCCCAGTTTTTGCAGTATGACTTGGTAATGCAGTGCACCGTGCAAGTTCACAATGCAGCTGGGTGCCATAACAATATCATACAGGCCTAGGACTCCACTGTAACAAGAAGTCAGTATTTTAATGCATTCAAATGCCTCACTGGAAAAAATATATGAACGTGTTGTGTTAATCCAAATCTCAACACATCGCGATGTGTACGTGTTCAGACGTGTCGGTGTACTGATAAATTTTGACACATAAAAATACACGGCTTTTAATAACGACATAGAGGCACATTTATCGCATGGCAACACTTTTATTTCCCCAAAGGCATTTAGTTTTCTACGGTTACATGTTTAAAATGAACGTTAAGACACATTCATAATAGGCTTTCGTTTTTACTGTGTTTTTAATAAAGTAATTATTTTAATATGTGTCATAAATATTTCTAAACACTTAGTGATAATTGATATGTAAGTCGTCAATCTGACTTTGTACAGGTAATGATTTTGAGTTTTGTCATAATTATGACTTGATAGTACTTCCATATCAGCTGGAATGTTATAGAATGGAAAAACAAATTGAGAATGTGATGTAATGGGTCAGCGTAGATCATTAAGTACAGAGTCAGTAGGTCTTGAGAGTAGTGCTTTAGTTTTTAGTTTAATGTTGGTTTTCCTGGCCAATTTTGGAAAATGCGAAATTTAATTTGTAAAATGAAAATTCAGTTTGACGTAGATTTTGAACGTGACTTAAAACCTGGTTTCATTTTCGCAGTAACAACATTCGACGCATTCAACATCGTTTAGCATCCTTCAAATAAATTAATGTGCATTACGTTTCATTAAGCTGTTACAAATAAGTAATTGGGATTTCGGTTTGACGTATTCGTTGGCAATTATAACAAATGTGTATTCTTATTCGCCAAAAATCTGTCTTTAACTGTGACCCTTCGGAAGTGAGTATTCATTTTCATTTGCTGTAATTGAAATTCGCAAAATATACGTTCAATGTGATTAGACGATACAAGCATACACAAATTATGACACCACTTCGACAACAAATGTAATGTTCTTCATGAAGGATTACAAATTGTACACAAATTAAGGTCTTTAGGATTTTTCTACACCTCCGCTTTCAACCATTGCAAGGAGGTACGTGTGAACTTCAACTTCGCTGTATGATGTGATTGTGGCAAAAACGTAGCACAAGAAGGAGAGTTTCCTCGGCCTCGGTGTTTAAATAGGATTCGTACAATAGTCGGTATGTTTCCAAAGACAACGTGAGTGCAGTAATGAGTATTCAAACATTTAACCAATATAACGAGAAGAGTGTCACATATGGACGCCAATAATCATTCCCTACCATGACGTGGTATTAGCCGTCAGAAAGCAAAATCATGTCCAGAAAAGGTCAATTTAGAAGGGGAAAACAATTCATTTACTTCGAAAACACAGAATTTTCATACCAGTTTCATATGGTTTGTGCACAGGGTGTCAAGTGGCTGTCCGTATATGGAACTCCTTCCTTTATAACTTGTAAGCACACAACTGAATGCCAATTTTTGACCAGGCAGACCTTAACACACAGGCGAAATTACCCTCATATTTTGCGAAATGGATTGAGTTCAAATTAAGATGAATCCAGGATTGCAGAAGTGCATGTCAACATACTTAACTAGTGCACTATCGTGAAATTGAACCCTGACTTTATACGACGGAATGCACCCTCATTGAAATAGAACTTTGTTAAATAGAAATGGAAATTAGAATATTTGTTCCATTTCGCTCGAAAAAAGAATGCGGCTGTTACTAATTCATTTACACATTTTCCGAAAATGGCCAGGAAAAAAGTATAGTTATTTTAATTACGACAGACACAAATTGCGACAGGTATGTTTTGCTATTTGAGTTTTAAAATGCTGCAACCAATAATTGTTGGTATGTCATGAACAAATTGATAGAATTATATCCCTTTCATGGTGCATGTAAGGCTTTATTTTAGCAAGCACTAATTGAGTTTGGCTCATTTTTACTTTCCATGATTTTAGTCGCATATTCTCTTTTCAGGGTTATACTTTTTAATTTCAAGTCAGACGTATTTTTGTATTTGAGCTTGGCTGAAACAGTTGGTCTGTTGTCGGGTTCCTCCTCTGAAAAGGGTGACGTCCGTCTAAGTCATTGGTGGAATTCAAAGTCTTATATACGTGTGAAACCCGTTGCGATTTAGCAACGAGGATATTTTGATTTAGATCACATATGTGCGTTCGTTTTCGCTTTTACGTGAAGTATGAACGGGCCTTTAAGTTGCATGGTAAGAGAAATTCTGTTTGAGCCTTTTATTCTCAAATAACATTATATGCAAATGAGTATAAGATTTATAAAATACCATTTTACAAGAAGGACTTGGAGACACATTGGTCGTTACATATGTCCTGTACATCCAGATTTTCTGCTGGCATGGGGTGTAAAGCCTGACGTATTCGCTGTAAAGCTGTCGAAACAAAACAGTGTAAAAACCAACATTTCGCTTTGATTATTAGCTGGTATTTGACGACAAAACAACCATTTTGATAGACCAATAATAACGCCAACAACCGGCATCAAATAGCAACATGAACATATTGTATTCTTATATTACCCCAATTCCAAACGTCTCAACAGAATCAGCATTTGTTAAGATTTCTTACCGAGTTCAATGGTTTTTCTAGTTTTGATTCGAGCGAAGACAACTCTGAACCACCCCCTCTCGCGGCCTTGGCAGTTAAGGCCCGGACTGAATTGCACACCTGATTCCAACAGCTTCTGGTTCAACTCCAGCTCAGCCTCCGATGTCGGTGCCGACAGAAACTGTGGAAAGTGTAGAACAGGCCAAGCGTTATGTTAAGGAGAAACAACGAAAAAGTGGACATTCTTTGATTTGAATGGGCGAGGACCACGACCCTCCCTCCACTGTACTATTAGTCATATTGTACAAAAGAACAAAAAGACTTTACTGTTGCTTTGAGATGAATCCATCATTTGTCTAGCGTTGGCTGGCTAAGATATTTGCATGTACATAAAAGCTTCATTCCTATCCCAATTAAGCCGTTGAGTAACTGCTCGACTGGGTGCACAAGTATATTTCATTCCCAGGCACAGTACATATTTTACACGAAGTTACACGCAGACATGCAGTCGACACCATCAGTGTATGGCACTGTCCATGGATTTATATCTGTTAGTCGCAATTAGCAAAGGCTATCGATATGACTGTACAGAGCTGGGGACCTTTTATACTACCAACAAGCAAGTTTCCCGAGTGACTGATTTGAGAACTAGGCCTACAGTTTACTGTCTCTTCAAATGAAGATTACGTTTACAACCTTGGACATACGTGCTTGCCCTTTGAAATCCACCACTCACCAAAGGAAATTCTTCCGTTTGGAAAATACATGCATTTGGGATATCATCTCATTCATCTTCGAAGTACCATACGTAAGTTTCTAAACGATTAATCTCTTTTGCAAAATTGTACATGAATTGTGATAGTTGAAGTTGTTTTTAAAAGTTGTTTAATAACAGAGAAAGGGGTGAAACTGAGGTTTAACCGGAAGTAAAGTTGCTACATGTGAATTTTAAAATAAACACACAAATAAAAAGGATAAAAATAATAAAAATTAAAATAAATGTCTAAAATAAAATAAAAAAGATGAAATAAAACTAAACTGGAAGGCATATTTAAAATGAAACTAAAATTCAAAAGGTATGTAAAAATAAGACACATGAGAAACATTCATAAAGTGCAACGTAAGGAGCGGTTCGCTGTAATTGAAAATGGCTTATCTCAACAGAAAACGTTACTGCGTCACCGAGGTAACGTTACCGAGTGTTAACCATATTGAGCGTCTAAAACAATCTGCTTTATTGTTGAGAGCATTTCTTACGGTGTTTGACGCTGTAATTTATGCCACAAGTGCTTTTCTTTGTGTATCAAGTCGCTTTTGAAGAATGTCGACACTCGACATTCTTAAAAAATGTACAATTAACTGTAGGCTACGCTCTTAAGAATAACCAACACTTTACTGGACAGGGTGACGTCACAAGAGTGGTTTAATCTACATTAAACTATTTCTATGACGTCACTACTTTGTTCACAGTGTAGATTGTTTATACGAATTTACAGTTGTTGTTGTCTTCAATAACACAGTGCTGCCGTGACACTGATTCTACTGGACCTCGTAATATCTACAGTTAACAAATTAACATTTAATTAATTTGATGTATTTTGGCTGCTTTTCTGTGTCTAGGTTTTGCCCACTCTTTTCTTATAATGTTGGATTATGGGTTCACGTAAACGTTGATGTGTTGACTGTCGTATCTCGAACATGGTCCTTTCTTGATAACGTTGATACGATTTTCTTAAAATTGGTGTCAGACTAATATGCATTACTTGAAAGAAATCCTGAAGGCTTGTCACGAGCAGGAAAAACAAAGAAATTTAGTGTTGTGGCAACAAAGGGAATTCTGCATGTGTTCATCTAATTGAATTTTCAGCAATAGCACCCACAGACGGTGCCAAAGTGTTACTGGATGTTAAAGTAACCAAAATCCAAAATCGTTATGTTATGACAAAGAGTTGTTCATTCATAAAACCTCAAGCGTGTACCTTGGAGAGGTCTGCCCAGACATAAAGACCAGAGGGCCTATGCAGACAGGGAATACCTATCTTGCGAAGACCCTCGACGAAGTAACTATGTATCTCCTTGAGTTTACCAAGAGAGAACGGCAGGAAGACATTGGCAAACCAATCTGGAAAAAAAGAGAGAATGAGAAGTTAGCACTCTAATTTTTTATATATTGCGCTCTGAGTTCGACATGAGTGAAAAAATTTAAGACAAGGAATTGTTACTTTCCAACGCTAGGACACTGAATACTTCATTTGGTTTCGAGAAAAGCGCGCTTAGAGTTATGGCGCACTGATTGGCAAACGCAGTTTCTGCCTTTTAAAGCTGTCGCACTGGATACTATACGTTTTCTGCACAACATTCTGTTATTGCTAGTCTCTGTATTCTGGGGCTTAAGAGAGTAACTGATCCCGCATACTCTGCAGTGTACCGTCATCGTCAGACCCCGGTTGGTCTTTGAAGTACTCCCGAACCGAAAGGGGTTAATATTAAGGGAATAGGCCTACAAATGTACTTGCGGCTGGGGCATTAATGGCGTCTGCCGAGCTGGTCTTAAATGTTAGTTTACGACCGACCAAGCACACACTTATGTCCATTTAGAAATACCATTTTAGTCAAAGAGCCCAAAGAAGTCAACGTGCGATGAATTTGAAAGGATCTCGTTCAACAGTTTTATTTTCATTTTCCCGAACACCCCCACCCATTTTACGGTATATTCCTTTTGCAAGTAGTCCAGAAGTATCTCCTTATATGGACTTGGTAGGCGCGTGTCGAGTTCCGCTGGCCGCGTGCACACAGACTCTTGACCAATCAGAATCGATTAAACTGTCTCGCATCCAGGTGCCAGGGTGTGCTTTACGCAACGGACATTATCACATCGCAGTGGGCATTATAAAATGTTAATACATAGTCACGTGACGGCTTCGACCAATAGGAACAGAAAAACTGTTCCAGGTAATTATGAATACACATTTCAAGACTTTATCACCTATTGCTCTACTACGCGTACAAACAGTGTAGTAAGTTTGTGCTGGAAATCATGGGGAGTAGGGGATGGGGAAAGGTGGGGGGTAACTTGCCTGGCCATGAAAATTGAAAAGTCGATGTTCGAGTTATTGATGTACACCTGAAACACGTGTATGTATTACATTTGTAAAGAATCTTATCAGAAAGGCAAATTTATGGGTTTTTTTTATTATTGTTTCCTTTTTTGAGTGGTACTGAATGCATTTTAGTCCTTGGGAAGTCTGAAAATCCTTCACAGTCTGTTTAATTTTTCTGCTCACTACAAAAAAGTGGTGGGATAATTTGATAGCCCTCCCCATCGTTAAAAGCGCGTGTAGGTTTTTTTTTTTTTTTTTTTTTACTACACAACTCCCAGGATATACGCCCATGCATACAAAGAATACACTTGCTCTGATCAGTTCGAGAGTAAAAATAGTCGGCGGGGAATAAGTACGAAGTCTTAACCTCTCCCAAATAAAACGTTCTTAGTAAATGCTATGTCAGCTTCTTAGCAAAGTTGTTGGTGGGAAAAAAAGAGAAAAATCGGACTCAAATTGATTTGGAGTATACAAGTCCAACGCATCTGTATACAGGCCCCACACACCTAGTATACAGGCCCAACGCACCTGTATACAGGCCCCACGCACCTAGTATACAGGCCCCACACACCTGCATACAGGCCCCATACACCTAGTATACAGGCCCCACGCACCTGTATCAGCCAGCATTCTCGCCATCATTCGTTGCCATCCTGTCGGCACCGCTTGGAAATGCGCAATACTAATCAGCGCATCGCGAACAGCTTTGTTCCAGGTGTAAATGACAGCAATCCTCATTCCACTCATACCAAGGTCCTAAGAAAGCAAGGATGCAAGATAACAGTGAGACACGAGAAAAAGACTAGGGGAGACTGCAAAATTGTGGTCTCTAGCACAGACGTGCAATTCCAGCTCCAACTACCTGCATTCCTGGTACGGTACAAATCATTAGTGCTGTCTCCTAGACATGTCCGTCTCAGTGACATAATGCAAGTTGGACTGACTGAAATCTGGTACCCAATACGGGACTCCATATTTCTCAAACATGACCAGTTTTGCGAACAAATTTTGGTAAGGTGTGCCCCATCTTATTCAATGAGGCATGCACAATACTGCAACTGAATTTGCATTTTAGTGATAAAATTCCTACAAACTCGGCGCCATGCGAAGGCCGTCAATTTGCAATACGGGAGGGACGGTGAATATGGCGGTAGGCATGCAGTTAGGAAGGTTCGCACTGATTGTCTACGAAAGTGCGATGTTTTTCAGAGGTTCTGCCAGTAGCCAGTTAATGTCAAACAGCATCTGACGCCGCAGTTTTTCACTCTGTATTGCCGTGGTATCTGATTTCTTGAAAGCGAATCTAAAACTTCCTTGAATCTTCGATTTTACTATAACTATTAAATTTAACGTTCAGAAAAATAATGGTAATTAGATATCTATAGACTTGGAATGTTTGCATTTATCAGCACATCTTTATACCTTTTTCATTTTAACATCAATACTAACAACAGAATGACAGACGCAAAACTTTCTTAAAACATTGGAATTGTTTGACTTTCTAACCTTGCTGAATGTCCAAATGACGTGAACTTTATGCAGGTCTGGTATTTCATCTTCGCTGAATTGAAAGATACTGCAGTGTGACGTGGCATCATTGAAGACACAGTTCATGTAGACCTCGTCCAGAACCACATGTAGGTCGTGCCTAAGGTTCATGTCCCAGATACATTATCTTTACGGCTTGAAATAATTAACATGTACATTCATCCTCATTCCCTTTGTGGTATAAATCTTCTCGACATTCGCAACGCTTTATGGGAGCAATTAATTTTTCTGTACAAACCCCGGGAGGGTTTGAAGCCTGTTCCGCCTGCATTTACCAATCACGTTCATCGTGCAGCCTATAGTGACTGGTACCCTAAACAAAATGCCTTTAAAAAGTAGTGGTAATCGTTTTTCATCTTACAAGCTTTTCGATTTTCTATTTTAAATTTAAAATATATTGCTTGAGTAGTCAACTATGCATGCATCTGTGACCAGGTCAGCAGGTAGTTCAGAAATATTTTGAAGAAAGAAATACTGATGGTCTATGCACAACATGCATGGCTGGTTTGTCAGTCAGTCTCATGATGCAACGAACATTTAAGAGAGGTTTATGAAGCCCGGATATCAAGAATGCTCTCCTTTTTGACAGCTCTTGTTGTTTACCTTTTGGCAAATTTCAGGAGATCCAAGACCTGAGTGCGACTGTACACGTCTCCCAGTGGATTGTTTGGATTTACAAGGAACAATCCCTTCACCCTGATGCCCTTAGGAAGTAAACAACAACAACAACAACAACATAATTATGATTCTAATCCTGACATCATGACATTCACGCCTTATAGATACAAAAATGTACTCATGGACTGAAATGTTTGAATATGCTGAAAGAAATAAACTCTACAACCTTAGCTGTTTTGGTCAAAGATTGAAGCAGTTCTCTTGTTTTTTAAAGTTTTTTGGCTTCTTCCACTCTAAAGCCCATAGGATAGCACATACTTCCACAATTTGCACTAATTTCCCTCGTCATTGCAAATCAGAAGTGACATTATTATGTCATGATGAGGTCCGTTTGATTTGTAGTTTATGGGATAGATTGTTTACTAAACGTTTTTTTTCACTGAGGCATGTTCAACTATCTCAAAAAAATTGTGTCCCCTACTAGAGAACGTCATGATTAGTGGTAGATTGAATTTAACAAGGGAGCATTTTCGCAACCCCTACAGAAGCATATTCGTGAAGCCTAAGCAATAACTAGGAACATGTTTGAATAAAGCAGAGTCATAAAGTCATCCGAGAAAAAAGGTTGCAGACAACAATTTGCCGACAAAAGTCATTTTGACGCAATGTATTTGAAGTGTATTACTACTGGTTTTCTCACACACATTACAAGAAGGTATCCGCCCCAAAAGATCAGCTTATTTTTTTCCACTTTGAATTGGCAGTAAACCAACTCTTCAAACGCAAAAACGCGCAATCAGTGATCAAGGTGGACACACAAATATTTCGGATCATGACTGAAAACAAGCCCAGTATGTGATACATCTCGTATAGGAGTTCCTTCAGTCTCGTTTCCTACCTCATGTACAGCCTTCTGGTAAGCTTCTTCTGTCCTTTGTACGGTCAATTGGAAGGGCTCCGTTTCTCCGGATCTTTGCTTCAAAGGAGAAGAAAATACGTGTACATTCTTTTGTTCCTCACTCTCATTTGTTCTTATAAAATAATTGGCAATCTTGATCTTTTAAATTTTTGTGGACTACTTCAATCGAATGTTACCTCCTCTGTCAGCAGGATTGGAACAACGTCCACATTGGCTCGTATTTTTAGACTGCTGTAGACTCCGTAATAACCGGGAACTGGCAGAAGTACCGCTTCTGAGAACGAGGAGTAACAAAGGGTACTTTTTAAATATTCAAATGTACCCAAGATTTCCTGGAAAACTGAGGGCGCTGTTGCTGTGATGTCAATTGAGGAAGTCACTGTTCAGTTTGTTTTTCTGTTTAATCTGTGAATCCAAAATTTGCTCATTTGTCAATACGTTTTAAAAATCTAAAAATGGAAAAAGGTTAAATTTCCAAACTCTGCGTGAAAGTTGCATTTACATGATCCCTTAAGAAAATCTGCAATCGAACTTATTAAATTGGCGTCCCCTTTATCTTTGTATATAAACCATCAAACCCCACTTTTACATGATGGCACCAACCGTTGAATCACAAGTTTCGAAATAAAGTCACGTAAATTTATTTGATTTGTCCGTTTTTTTTAATCGAACGGCTACCAAAGGACTGAGCCTCAAGAAAAAAAGATGCGTCAAATGAATACACTGTGCATGGTTCGGATTATGACCACGACCCTCCATGATGAGACCTTTACCTCCAGCGTCGCATATGACGTGCCCCATCGCTTCCAGACCAGGATAGGCACCGTTTATCACCATCATCTAAAACAGACCAAAGATACGATTTAAAACTACCTCTAATGGAATGAACAAAATGACTGTCTCTAATACAGTGTTCTTGTCCTTTCGAAACATGCTTTAGAACATAGTTAGTGGTTTAATTCTTCAACATGATAATAATCCGAACATCTTTGTGAGAAGGCTTTGGTTTCAAGAGACCTCCGGGCACTTTCATGAGTACCCCCTCAACGGTGACAGGGAGGGATGGCAGAACGTCAACGTTATGGCTTGTATGTGCCTGGCACACTTTCAAAATTTTGTGGGTTTTGCAAATCTGGTCGAAAATATTAATTTCCTTGTTCATCGAATGTGAAAGCGAAGCAAATTTGAGGTCACAAAAGATTTGCTGCAAAAGTTGAAATGTGTTCAATTTCTGCGACTTCATAGCACGAGTATTTGATCCAGTGTCAAAAATTTGCGTTTGTGTTCACTTTCATGCCAAGTAGGAACCGACCTTTAGTCGTGGTTGTAGTGCCCCATACCCGAGGGGAAGGCGCATGAAGCAATCTTGTATGGAGCATCGACGGGTAATCACGCGGCACTGTAGACCATTCCTGCATGGAGTGTGTTATAACCACGACAATAGGTTGTCTTTTAGGCGGGACACTAACAAGTGCCTAGTAGGAACCTATGCCACATGTAGCAGCAGAAAATCTTACCTTGTTTGGGTCCAGGGGATTGTGCGCCCTTGCTGTAACCGTCAAAAACTTAGCAACAGCATCCCTCAGTTCAAAGACACCTTCCGGCTCGTCGTAGGCATGGAGAAACATGTTGTCAGCCCAGGTCTTTGGGCTCTCCACACATGACTGCAGCTATAGTCATTAGGAAGGAATTAAGTACGTTGTTTATATCCTTTTTCAATTAATGAAAAACAATGGGTGCGTTCGATTAGCTTCCCTGAAAACACCAGTGTTACACTCAAGGGAAGCCTCAAAATGAGGCTTATCGAACGCTGCAGTGTGTTTTCCAAGGCATTCTGGGAAAAAGGTCAAGTCCCCGCCTCGTTCCATCATGTACTTTCATGCTCGAACAGTCCATCCGTGACGTCATTACACTTGGGCAGCCTCCAGAGACCCGCTCGCCAGCTGGGGTAGTGGTGGCTGACACCAGGGCAGGCACGAACGTCACGTGATGGCTAAACGAACGCTTTCGTGTAAGTTTGACTTACACGTGTAAGCTAATCGAACGCACCCAATACACAAATACCTTGGACAGTTTTCCTATTCTTATTGGTCGAAACGCGTCACGTGACCGTGTATTTAACATTTTTATAATGCCCACTAAGAAGTGATATAAATGCCCGCTGCGTAAATCACCTGCTGGCACGCGGATACGAGAACCTTTAATCGGGTCTGATTGGTCAGGAGTCTATGTGCACGCGACGCGTGATCGACGCGCCACACGCGTGCCAAGTTCATTAAGGGGGATTCTTTTGGACAACTTTCAAAGGAATATACCATAAAATGGACGGGGGTGTTTGGGAAAATGAAAGCAAAATTTGGAACAAAATCGTTGGAAATCTGTCTCATTTTTACTCTCTGAATAAAAAGGTTTCATGAATGGGAATAAATAATGTGCTTGGCCGGTTTTAAACGTTAGTTGAAAGTTAGTTTCAAGCTAAAATGACAAATTATGAAATTACATCTTATGTTAAATTTTAAGTTTGGATGTTAACTTTTAATCTGTTGTGATTAATCTTAGGAAGGGTACGCCAAGCACTATTGTGAAACGGCTGTATTATAAACATGTTGGCTAGTTTTAGCGCCCACTTGTTCTGGTGGGGCTAGTGTTAACTCTGATCAGAGTTAACTAGGCGGCAAGCATGCCTAGGATTTGAGGGCTGTAGGGATGCCGAGCTTAGCAACTATTTGGACAAGTGTGCCCTGTGTTTCGGGGCAAGCTTGCTCATTTTTTCGGCAGGCTGCGGAAGTTCTGGTAACAGTTATATTATAAGTACAAAAGAAATAAAACAACGGATACGAAATATATGCCAAATGTCAGACCTTCGTCTCAGAGGCTATTTCGTGTGTTGTCTGAGAATAATCGTAGGTTATTGTTGTACATAAAATATTCGTCCGGGATTCTGAACTTTCAACACCCAAAAACAACTCGTATTACGTGAACATGGGTCCTTGTATGGTAACATGTGATAAACAGTGACTGCACGTCATGATCAATGGACTCTGTAAAGAGAGAAATCGGCTCTCGGTCACGAATTTCAAATTCGTGATTGAGAGCCGATTCTTTAAACAAATTTGGAATTTGTATAAGGTAGCCTATGTTAACTTCGGCTTGTTTCCTAATAACTGCCACAAGGACAGCCAATGGAGCAATTGAATAAAACACCCCCCCCCCGTTTTGTAACACCCGAGAGCAGACTTCTTTCCTGAGCGGACTAAAATGCTATGACAACGTCCTTACCGTGTGAGAGACTGTAGTTTTTAGCACCAGATTATTATTACGTGTTTATTTCAAACACATTTGACCATTTAGAAACTGAACCATACCTTTTCTCTCAGTAAATCGAAGACCATTTTGTTCTCGGCGCTATGCATGTCGATCACTCCCTGTATAAAGTATAACAATGTAAAGTTGAGCAACATTTTTGGGAGACAATAATTATGCAGGTAGACACTTGCAACTACAATTGGCTCCATAACACCCACACTATTTCACCTGATACCCACACACTTCATGCATATTCTGAACTGATGAAATATGCAGATTTTATTTAGGAAGTTGTACTTAAGGTCCAAGGCAATCGCGGCCTAAAATAGGCAGTCAACCAGTTGAGGCTCTAATACAGACGCGTATAACGGCTATACTTGCAAAAAAGAGAAACATTTGAGTTACTATCTCGGCGCGGCGAACTCGTACCTTGCAAATGATTATGTGCAAGTGGCCCTTAAACGCTTCCGTACTCTTACTCTCGCAGTTTGACAATTTCAAGACACGCTATAGTCTTCCTACTAAACCATGACCATCGCTGCAACGTATGCGGCTTAAACGGCTTAGAATTTACATATCCTCTCCCCCTACCTCAGCCATCTAAGCTAAAAGGAAAAAGAAGTATATAAAAGAAGTTGAGAAGGAATAATAACAACAAAAGTTGAGCTCTCTTACTCTAGGATTGGTCTCAGGATCGTACTCGCCAATAAACTCCCCTGCGCTGCAGGAGACCACGCTGGCTGTCCTACAGACGACAATTCCTTCCTGCGCCCGCTTCGACAGGCAATCGCTGTAAGAAACCCCGTTTTCAGATAGCATTGTTCTGTTTTATTGTGGGAAGTGCAATGGTGAAATACTGGCAAAAACAGTTGTCGCTTGTGAGCGATGGCGACTTGTCAGTTCATTTAACTGAGAAATTATCTAACCAAAATTAGTATTTCTTTGCAATAGTGCTGCTTTACTGTAGCTTGATGAAACGTGACTGAATTAAAAACTACAAGTTCACACGCAAATTAACAGCTGTTTACAGAAAACCCATCTGCGCATATTCACGCGTGCGCGTTTAGTACAAAGTGTAGAGTATTCACCGGTTCAATGATTAAGTGTTCGCATGTACTTGAAAGATTTTATTAAGCCTGACGCCTACAGTTTGGCTACAATCTAACATTGGCTTTACTCATAAACACTGGTAGCCTATATTAAACTAAAAGCACTACTCAACCGACTAGAAAAGTTGAGGGTCCCATTAACCATATGCACAGCTCTTTGGGTCTGATAACCCACAAGGCTGTGTACAACCATAAATGTAGTCTATACATGTCATCATTCAAAATGTGGAATGCAAGGAGCTTCATCGTTATAGCTAGTGCAATAGTCCATAGTATAATTACTGGGCATTCGTTTGTGTTGTGGTGGCAAACTCCCTTCAAATGCACTCCGTCGCACCAGTGCACGTCCTCAGCTGGCTGTTGAGAGTCGTCAAAAGCATACCGTCTATGCACGACCAGTTAAGAGAGTTTTGTAACCGCGTTCAGATTAGTCGGCTTCAAGAACCACGAATAAACACATCAGCGAATTATTTCTGCATGTATTCTACGAAAGTCTTGCCGTGCTATCAAGTATGCATTTTCAGAAAATGAAGAGTTTTTTTGGCAACAGATCGTTTTTAGAAGATACCGGTACACTTTTCAAAGTTTGTAAGTGATACATTTTACGTTTTTGGGAGATTCATTTGTGAAGTTCGTTTTTATATAAGTATATTTTTTTGAAGTTTGTTTTGTGGGGAAAAAAATTAAAACTTGAAAATACATTTCGTTTGAAATCAACTTTGAAAAAATATATCTCCGAAAAACGACTGTTTCCAAAAACGACATCTATCTTTTGTAAAACACGAATTGCTGAATATGTATAAAAAAACACTTCTCGTAAAAAAAGGAAGTTAAAAAAAGTACTTCATAACAACGATCATAGCAACCATACTTCATAAAAACCAACTCGATGAAACATACACCTCACATACTGAATATATTTGATGGCATAACAGGACTTTCGTACTATACAGGGCGTATCCAAAAAAGTATACAGAAGCGTAAATCCAAGCGACTAATTCTGTTGAATGTAGCAGAGGGTAACCCAAGTCCATAACGGCGACAGCTCAACCTGTGGGCTCTTGTTTCATTGATTTCATTGCTAAAGAATGAAGCAGTGGCACAGAGGGCCCTCCAATTTATGCAATTGCAAACATTCTGCAAATGTTTTTCGTCCAGTGGTATGCAGCGAAATCAAACAAATGAACACCAAGTTACCGTTCTCATGACTTGTGCAACCAACATTTTTGGGGGATTTGTTGGTGGGAGGAGACAAAGTTGAAAGAAACCTTCCAAGGTACTCCAAGGAACAAAACACGTACCATACTTGTTTTTCTGGACTTTTGATCCAATTATGAAGTGTTTGCGCAAGCCAAATTTTGAGCGATTTAGGAAAATAGTTCCTGGTCACTCAGGCAAGAAAATCTGTTCATGATCAAAAGTTTAATAACAGCAAGATACTCTATTTAACCCATGTAGGAAAAGAGATTTTCAAAAAATGTTCACGTTTATTTTGCAGTTAATTTTCTGACTGTATACTTGTCATGATACACCCTGTAGTGTCTCCAGCCTGTGGCTTGAAGTGAAGTGTGATATCTAACGGTAGCCAAACAACTGACATGACTTATGAACACCTCCCCGTCTGCTTCCTGGTCCAGATCCATTTTAAATAAACTAGGCTACACGAATAAAAGGATTAGTGTGAACGAAATGCCATTCACCTTATCCACGACTTTTTCTTACATCGCCAGCATACTTAAATTTTAGTATCAATAACCGTAAATGGATTACCATTACCATTAATTCCGGAAAAGCGTCGTGTTTTAACGACTGCTTATTGTGTCCAGACGATATGCGGGTGCAACAAAGTGCCCAATGAAAGCCCACACAATTCAACAGCACCGTTCAAGATCCAACCTTCCGGGACATGTAACACGTTTTCATTCATGGAGACAATGCATAGACACAGAATATTTTATCTTACTAACTTCCACATTTTCTGCAAAGAGAAAGAAAGAATTCCAGTGTCTGTGCACGTCAAATTTTAAGGAAACGCCTCCTGGCGGTCAAGTGCGCTGAACAAATTCTAGAAATTAGCTGCAGACTCGATAAGCGCATTTTCAACTTTTCGATGCATTTCAGTAAGAATTTACATTTTAGGCCTACAAGGGGGAAAACAAGGAAACCTTTAGAAGGAACCAACTGATTCATTTTCTGCTTCTGTTTTGCATGTGTCGTCAGACCTTCGTTTCTCCTTATGCCTCTTCTTTTTTTTCTCCCCCTCGTCCCCAGGGTATCCTTTATGACCCACTTAGGAGCTGTGTGAATAATACCAGTTTTTTGTATGTAATGTTTTGGGCAATTTAAGTTGTATCTCACTGGATGTTTAAACCGTTTAATACTACCTGTCTTAACTTTTTAAGTATTAAATTGTCATAACTGTAAAGACATCAATGATTTAATTGAAATTGAACTGAATTCCCAAAAAGCGCACGCTGGAATGCTATAAAGTGATTAAATACGTACTTTACACGTTGATCACGATCGCTGTCTCCGTTGTTTCATTTGCATTTTTCTTTTGATTCTATGGGGCGACTTCAGGAAATGGCAACAGTTATTTGCCACTCTAATTGCTCACGGCTCCCAAACCCTCAATTAATGCCTCCAGTTTTGTTGCCCAAACCCAGAAGAGGAATAACGGAAAGGAGAAACTGCTTTCTCATACAAAAATTAAATTATGACGATCATCTATTTGAATAACACGAGACGTCGCTGAACAGTTTAATTGGTGGGCGTTTGGTTTCCACGTTTGATCGTCCGGTTGGATGAATAGTTGTTAATTAGCAGTTCAAAAGTTGGATAGTTTCACTTTAAGGGCAGTCTGAGGACGGCTGGGTAAAAATATTTTTTGACAGTCTGAAAATAATTGTGTGAACAGTGGGGTGGGCAACTTGTGACGTATTTTTGTGCGGTCAGGTGAACGGATGGGCAAACGGTAAGGTTAACAGTTGAGTGGATGTTTGGGTGGATAGTTGGATGGACGGTTGGCATGGTAACATTTCATGGTCAATTTGTGGAAGGGTGGGTTGACAGTTGTGATAAACCTCGGTTTGTCCAACCTATTGTCAACAGGCATTCAGACCTTTCAACAAAGGTGGAATGTTGCGTTGGTTAAACAGTTGGATGGGGGATTAGTTGAGCTGGTGTAGAGAGTTAGTTTGACAGTTGGTTAGAGAGTTATTGGGTAGAGAGTAATTAGTTCAGTCGACGTTTGGTTGACTGTTTAGTTGAAGCTTGACTACCGTAGTTGCGACTAAACTGTCCATCGTCCAACCAACCATGGACCGCCACCAACTGTCGACCAAAACGTCCACTGGTTTGGCTGGAGGGTTGGATGGACAGTTTGGTCAGACGGCACAAACGAAATTGTCATTGTAATATTTCAAGTGTGTAACGGTACAACTGTACCGGACGTGGTGCTAACGAAAGCAGGCTTTATTCGACCTTTTCTTGACCTTATCTAAAGAACCGCCTTGTGCTAAAAGATTACACAATGATCTGGCCTATAATGGAGCGCCTTAAATGAATACTAGAGTCATATCCAGACAGTTTCATTGTATGGTTACATAGATGGTGTGGTGATGGTTAGTATTAGACGGCTGGTAAGACGTTTGTGTCGGTAGTTGTACGATTCGTCCACCCAATTGTCATTAGCACTGTTCAAACTGTAAGCAGGTACACTGTTGGGTTAATGTCTGGTTAAACGGTTGTGTGGGTGAGTGCACCTCCCTACATAATCGTCCAACCGACCGTCTACCGCGACCAACTCTCAACCAATTGCAAACTGCCAAGGGTAGTGTGGAGGGTTAGTTGGACGGTTGAGAGACTGTTTAGGTGGATGAATAGGTTGAAAGTTGGGATGAACTTTGCTGGACAGGTTTTAGTGGACGGAATTGGTTGCGCAAATTGATGTACAAATTAAGAGTGAGCGTTTGAGCGGATAGCGCGGTTAACGGTTGGTGTAATTAACAGTTGGGTGGGTTGTTTTATGAATTGTGGGGTGGACAGTTGGTTTATGGAGGGTTGAGTGGGTGATCAGGTAGCCAGTTGGGTGGACGGTAAGTTGGGCTTTTATCAGCTGGATGAAAAGTTGGGTAGATTTTTGGATGGACAGCTTTGGACATTTCAGGGGTTTGGCTGACAATTGGGATGACGTTAATTGGCTTAATAAATAATTGCAGATTGGACGGATGAAGAGTGGAGATGAACCTTGGTTAGACGGTTGTCACCGTACATTTAATAAGCTTTTTGTGAGTTAAATTTAAACCACTGTTGCTGTACCTCGTGATTCGGGGCAAGCTTTTGCTTAGTTACATAAGAGACGCCTAGCAACAATAAACTGTTAGAAGGGCATATAGGAACCAGTCCATTCCAGAGATGGTGGTCGCTATGTGAAAGTTTGCCCCGAATCACGAGGCATAGCAACAGTGTCTTCACTCCGGGGAATTCAAATCGCCATGTTTATGTGCAGTCAGATAACTCAGTGCACCAGATTTCATTCAAATTGAACTCGCAAATGGCTTATTGTCCTACCGGCGCGATTGGTTGAGGGATTAGAGACATGGATGAGTGGACTGATGGCGGACAGTAGGTGTGACATTTGTGCAGGTAGTTGTTGGTAAATTGGATGGACGATTAGGTTGGCACATGGGAAGAAGCTCGGTTTGCCAACATTACTCTCAAACCAACTGTCATATGGCGACCGTCCAACAAAATAGGTGGACAGTTGACTTGACGGTTTGATAGACAGTTTGTGGATGGTTGCGTGAACGGTTAGTTGGACGGTTGGTTAGGCGTCAGTGTCGTAGACAGTTCAATTGAGGGTTTGGTTGACGGTCAGCATGAACATCGGTTTAACCCTAAAAAAAAAAAAGCCGGCGGCAGATTTCGCAAGATCTTCTTTCTAATATCGCCGCAGTGTGTTTTCTTCACAATTTAATTTTCATATCATATTTTAATGATACTGCAAATGTCTGCCAGATTAATAGGGAATGGGGAAAAATCATGGAAACAAGGTGTTTGTGCCGGTGTCACCTAGCATTGAGGTGTACTTAGTCATGAAGAGAACAATATTACTATCTTAGCTACACATTTATCACAAGCTCACTTAAAACCAGTAACTAGCTTTCGTTAGGAAAAACCATCGGCTGTTATGCAGTTTCTGTGGTTTGAACAGCATGAATCTAATAAAGAGCCCGTCAAGTTTAGATGACGACAAACGTCTCTGTTACATGTTACTAACTTCCAATTCCGTTAAATTCCCAAACTTACTCCAAATTCAGTGGACTATACCTTGTTTTTTTGTGACACCTGTTTGTCTTTACTTTGTTGTACCGAGTGTGGCGTCAAAAACTGTAAAATGTAGAAACACAGAATTATTTGAATTACATTGACACCTGCATGTCACTGTCACAATTGACCTACAACATAATGACGTAAATGCAGTGTTTACTACGGTGCATTGTAGGTGAAAGGTGGGGATGTTGCAGGAACGCGCCAACGTGACACGTTATGTATAACGTATACTATATTGCGTGTGTATCGACCTCTACACGGAACAAATTAAAACATCCTGATTATCGCCCGGAATGGTCCATGTGAACTGCTGTGTCCTATTGTGTTTATCAAGCACTAAACGAACGCCAGAGCTGCGGTTTTTTAACTTCCACGGGACCGCAAAAGGCGACAGATTTGGATAAGTTCCGTGAGAAATAAGGCCATCAAAGCGAAGTCCAAGTGGACCAACCTCTGTATGCCGTCTGCATTTTGTAGGCAGAGACAAAACGTACGATGTACCGGATCTAACGATTTTCCCGTGGACAAGTGAGTGGGAGGAGGTTGTTTCCTGGCAAAATGAAGAAGAAGAAGCCTTTCTCTTCAGACATGACTTGGGAACTTCATACATGGAACTCTTTCTCATGATTTTGCTGGTACAACAGAGAACTACCTAACTTCTTCCGGAAATCTTTGCCTATTTTTCCATTTCATCTGTGAACGCTGATGAAGTTAACTTAACAAGTTATCATGCCAACCCAAGCATGCATAGGGCCTACCTGCATACACTCAGGCATGTCGGGAGACACGCCCGCTTTTGTACTGGTCCTAGTTGTTCGCCGCCGCTTGCATATTGAACTCGAACTTGAAGCTTGTTTTGGATGCTAGATTGGAAGAGGTTTTAGGTTTGCAGTAGCAGGAAAGCTTCTTCGTTGTTCATTTTGCCGGGAAACAACCTCCTCAGGCCTCCCACTCACTTGTCCACGGGAAAATCGTTGGATCCGGTACATCGTAAGTTTTGTCTCCGCCTACAAAATGTAGACTGCATATAGAGGTCCGTCCACTTGGACTTCGCTTTGATGGCTAACTTCTCCAAATCTGTCGCCTTTTGCGGTTCCGTGGAAGTTAAAAAAACGCAGCTCTGGCGTTCGTTGAGTGCTTGATAAACACAATAGGACACAGCAGTTCACATAGACCATTCCGGGCGATAATCGGGATGTTTTCATTTTTTATTTTTTTCGTGTGAAGTCGATACACACGCAAAATAGTGTACGTTACACATAACGTATCACATCGACGCGTTCCTGCAACAGCCCCACCTTTCACCCACAATGCACCCCGGTAAACACTGCATTACGTCATTATGTTGCGCGCCTTCGGCGCTATATACGATCTTTGATTGTGCCTTCGGCGCTATACGATCTTTGGCCGAGACCATGCACAAGACCAGTCACAAGTAACAGGGTGAATGACGAAGGCTACTTTTGTTGCGGTTCATTTGAATAGCTCGTGACTTGAATTCAGACTGGAGGCCTTGTGTTGGTCTTATGTGGTCTTGTGAAGGTCTTAAGGGGTCTCGAATACAACAGTAATTGATACATTTTAGTATACATATGTTAATTTTTCTGTCGTTTCACTTCACGTCTGAGAAAGTTATTCGTTCGTGTTTTTACCCATTAAATTATCCTTGAGATCATCCACTTCGACGAGATTTTTACCACTATTACCAGAAGAATATGTTCAATAGCAAAATTAATGAAGAACAGTTGAATTTAATTTAACTTAGTTACCTCGAAAAAAATTATCAACGACCAAATTCCCGTATATACTGTAAATGGTATGCCAAGACAATACAATGGATGGCGACGTTCCTGCATACACACAGCTACCTCTGGACCACAAAATTTATTGCTTTTCCCTTTTGATTCAGAATTCTGTACCATACTTCTGCCAAAGTGGACCATAAATGCTTGGAGATAAAAAAAATGTTTAAAATGATAACATCATCAGACCAGAAGCTAATGTCGTGACATTTTGGCGATGATAAAAGTATCGCGTCAACAATAATTCGCACAATACGTAAGCTACATGAAGGCATTTCTGTTAGAAGAAATGAAACAAATCAGGCTAAATGTAACATGGGCCAAGCCAAAACAACTACGCTGAAAAAATGCTGAACAATTTCCAGCTGAGAAACATTCCGAGTATTCCGAAATATGTTCCAATATTAAGGTGAAATTATCCCTGCATAAAACAAAGACCTGAGAAACTGCCTGTAGGTACAGATCTTGAGGCTCAACACTCACAAATACGGGTGATTCACAATAGCGCGCCTCCAAGAGTTTGCAACAGGCTAACCTATCACAAGGCGCTAAATCTGTCGACTCTTTCCAACCATGCGCTGGGTCGACAGATTTCACACACTGTGATTGGTCAATGGGTTGAAAACTCTTGGAGGCGCACTATTGTAAATCGCCCGTATTGTTTCATTGTTTTGTGTTCATTCTTAACTTTGTCTTGTTCTTTTCTGAGCCTTGATCCTGGAAAACTACAACTGAATGTCAGGGATATCGTCAAAGCCTGTTTTTTTTTCTCGTTTGAAGCTGAATTATGAGACTGCAAGTTTATCATAACTGATACTGTCCCTTTGGGGATTTTTTTCTTTTTGTGTAAAGCTTAATTGCTTAACTGAATTTTCATAAAAGCCATGTTAGTTGGCCAAAAGCAATTCCTTTACCCCATAAACGATGCAACCATCAAAAGCACGTATAGCATCCAAAACATGCAAACATAAAAACAATTTGTAGTGATCTTGCAAATGTAGAGAGACGCCACGAGGAGGCCCGGTCCCATTGTGAAACGGAACGAGCATTGGCATAATACACGCACAAAGACCAAGACAGACTCGGCAGGATATTTGTAGCCTTGATTTATTGGTGACCAGCAATTGTCACAGGCATCCTAACAAGCTAGATCCTTGAAGTGACAAAAACCCCCACTGCCTGAAATGACAAAATGAGAGCTCCCAGTGAGCCAACTGTGTATACTCTCCATTCACAGACTATAGCATACATGTACATGTGCTTTCTTGCTTACACGGGATACATCAAAGTGAACGGCAATGTCCTTACACATCATAGCACATCGAAATCACGAACAAAGTCAAGAAGTACATGTACTTCTGTACTACAAATTCGCCATGGGACTATGCCTACACAGACGTGGAAATGGGTGCTACTGATATCAAAATATACCCATGCTCTCTGTGTACCTCTTAAACTGGAGCTCCACGGCCAACCCAAAGTCTTCGACCGTCTCTTGTGCTGTCTTGTTTGTTTCCATACGCAAAGAGTTACTTACCAAGTAAATTATAGTACAAGTAACGCGAGCTTCAATTAACACGTCACCAAAGTATGTCATAATACAAGGGGTTATTATTGTACATGACAATAGTTTTGATACATTCAGTAAGTTATCTAAAATAATCTTTGGACTTATTTTCCTGGTGGATGTCTCCCAAGTACAACCAGTCCTTGTGCGCAGGAAGCACAAAGGTCACCAAGTAACAATTACTTGACATACAAACATGCAAATAACACAGAAACAATGTAGATTAGCTACAAACTATGCATATTCATGTGTTAGAATCACGACAGTGAGACCACCCTTGCTAAGGCACAGTCCCTACACAAATAATTCCATTTCGTAAGCAATATCAAAAGATACATTAGGCAACGAGTCCATGAATACTGTTGTTACATGTCCTTCAGTTTACAGCTGAAATTCAAGTGTTCATAAATATCAAGTGCAACTTTAAAGCACGGCATAAAAAAACCACATTTTGTACGGGCTGTAAAGCCAAGTTGCTTCATTTGGCCTATAAATACATCAGTTCTCATTTGATTGAAACAAAATAGCCAGGTGAAGGACTTTACCTGATGAGTGTGGACTTCCTGACACACTATTAATGATGTCCTTAGCCAAAACCTGATTGGGGGGCTTAATTGCCATTGATTCCACGGGATTTGACATTTTAAGGGGAACAATTTGAGTCAAGATCAAAGTCAAATTCAGTTTCAGATCAGACATGCATGCATGTCTTTACCCATGGGGCATTCCACAAAAAGGAACTAACTTTGCAGCTGCCTCAGGGAGCTGAGATGGTATTTGGAATGTTTCATGAGCCCAGTGAGCAGGGGTAATAATAATGGAATTGCGCCTTGATCGGTTTTCTGGATAAGTGCGCTATATAAATCTATATAATTATTATCATTAGACAAAACCGACTGCATGCTGAATTCTGTGGAAAGGTCTGAATGCTCTAGTTCATAGGACATCAACTTAAAATGACTAAATGAAGAGTGACCAGGAACGCTGATTTCCGATTGATTCCAATCAACTGTTGCGCAGCCAGTCTGGCAGGACACAAATGATTAAACTCGAGATGTGGCCTCAAAGCGATCAAATGACAATCCGACAGCCTTTTTTGCCGACTTCCATACCTTCAGGTCACAGCTCACGAATGCACATGTAGTTAATTTGTCTTTAGGGCTTTCTGCATTCTTGCCAAAGCTGAAAAAGGAACCAAAATTGAAATGAAGTGATACATGAACTGCATTCAAACACACTGCAAACTAACATAACAATGTGCCATGATCACACAAAAAAATTAAATGAAATGTTCTGTCAAAATCCATTGCCTTGTTAACAACAAATACAATAATCACCAACGATCCAGAACCCACCCACCAACTGAAAGTTGAACCATCTAGTCAATATCAATGGCTTCTTTCGTAATGAATTACAGAGGGGACTGTGACAACAATTGCATGAGGTGGCAGACACCATGAACACAATGTGAGATCCAATCAACAACATGTGAGACAATGAGATTTCAAAGTGCACTCTACATGTACGTGTACATGTAGTTTGACTAGGACTGTCTGGCACATAAACATACTGTACCCTGTTCTGTTCTCAAAGACCGCACCAATCTGCCCCTCTCTCAGATCCTTCTCTGAAGGGTTTGTCTCAGTAGACCCCCCTTTCCCCCATTCACAAGCCCCAAACACTTGCCTGTCTCTAGAGTGTCCTTGTCCTTTGCAAAGACCAACCTGAACCACCCCCTCTCTTGTCCAAGGCAAACGGCAGAAGGAGTGCCCTGTACTCCAGCTCGAAGGAGTTTCTGCTTAAGTTCCTCCTCTGCTTCTGCAGTTGGAGCTGACAAAAACTGGGGAAAACACAATCCAAATTCACCTCAGACTTTAATTTTTTTTTTTCTTAAAAAAGCTCAGGTATCTGCTCATTTTCAAGTTACAAACTGTATGCAAATTCAACCAAACCTCAAACTGGGGGAAAACAAATGCCAAGTTTACCTCAGACTAAATTCTTTCAAAACTGATGTCTGTGCCCTTTCACATTACAAACTGCATGAAAGTTTTATCAAGCCTCTGCCCTAAGGGTAGAAGTTCACATCTCAACTTTGAAAAAACTGAAAAAAACGTGGATTCATTCCTCAACAAAAGGTCATTATATAGCACTTCACCCTAAGAGTCCCGAATGCTACAAAGTACTACTTAGTAGTAAAATGTAGTACTCAGCCCTGTCGCTTGTAAGAGGACATGACATTATTATTCTCTGAAGTCATAAAACACAATAGAGAAGACAATGTACCATACAGTGGTGGCACTATGAATGCATGGTTTCGTTGTTCTCTGTACGAGTAACAACGGAATAAACCTAACCAGAAAGAGTAATTTGTAGCGCTAGGTCCTTCAGGCTGGGAGTGTTACTTAGTATTTTGTGGTACTGAGTACTCTAAGCCCAACAATGCCCGGTACTGTTAGGGTTAAGTCACAAAAATGAATCAATTTCTATGGGATGACCACAACACGTTATTCAAATCATTGCGTATTTCAATTAAAAGTTCTTCACTGAGGTTGTGCTTCCTCAAAAAGTGGCTGTCACGTGCAACAGCCGCAAAATTAACCAAGGCCTGTGTGTATTCACGAAGAAATACCTCAGTGTAACTTTAGTCATGAAGACACTGTAATGAACAACTCCTCACATCATAGACCAGGCACTCCTGGTCTATGACACAGATAAAACAACAAGCATGTTACAAACCTTGCTGAAATCTGCCCAGACAAAAAGCCCTGCTCCTCCATTGTGGCAGGGGACATCCAGCTCACTCAACCCCTGGGTGAAGAAACTATGAGCCTCTTTCAACCTCTTGACTGAAGTTGCCAAGAAGACATTGACAAACCAATCTACAAAAAAACAGCAGCAAAGAGGAATAAAAAGGAAAAGAAAAGCAAATATGAACAGCTGTGGTCCAAAGGTTACAACTGACAGTGTTTTAGTAAAAATTTTCAATTCTCAGCAACCGTTCTTTCTAGAGATGGTTAAAGCTACCGGTAGCACACCTATTTTACTGACATGAGCATGTAAATAAGGAATAAGAGTAGACATTCTCAATGATCAGCTATGGTACTGAAGAAAAATTGTTGCCAGGAATAGCACGTAAATAATGTACTGCTTGCTTTCAAGAATCCTTGTGTCTGAACTCCGGCTCAGTTTGGGGCTGTTGATAAGTGAACTCACACCATGCCAAGCGATGTCAGCTATTCTTACTACTAAAGCAAATGGTAGGAAAAGCTGAACTCCATCTAAGTATGCGGTCATGTGTATTTTGAAAATATACATGACCGCATACTGATGAAAATACTATTTTCAGCATAAAAAGTTGAATACATTTCATAGGAAAGTTTGGATATGTGTCATTCCACCTTCAACAGTTGGAAAAGGAGCAGTGAATAGGTCACTGTGAATGCAAGAAGTCTGCAGTTGTTAATAGCAAGGGACAAGTATTTGTGTTTATTTGAGAAGCCTGGTGTTAGATTCTAAAAGCTTCCAGCTGATGTCATCCATTGATGAATATAGTGTTTGATTGGTCGCTGATCCAACTGTACCGTGAAAGATCTTTCTACTATTAAGCTAAATTCGTGTGCTAAGTTTATTATTGTAACATGCACAAATTTGTTAATGTGTTATGGCCTTTTGCTTTGTTAGAGCATATTTTATGTGACTTGTATATGACACGGGTGACTCGGAGAATACTGTATGGAAGTTACCAACGGTCACGTGTGTCGGTCACCCAATTCTTGTTGTTTTGCATGATTAGACCATTCAAGGGCGCATGACTTCAAAGTAGGGAAGTTGTAGGAGACCGTGCCTTAGCAAGGGCGACCTCACTGTCGTAATTCTAACACATAAATATATGCATATTGTGTAGCTAATCTGCAATATATCTCGGTTATTTGCATGTTTGTATGTCAAGTAATTGTTAGTTGTTTGCGCATGTACCGTGCCGGTGCTCGTTCCGTTTCACGATGGGACTGGGCCTCCTTGTGGCGTCCCACTACACTACCAAGGGAGCTACCCAACCTTATCTTGGTGGTCTCTCCCCTTCATCCGTATCTTTGTTTCGGTAACACTGGTCAGGAAACATGGTAACCTAGAGCAATTTAAACCAGGAAACAGCCCTTTGTACCGGTAACACTATTGATGTTTCCAACCTGGGCAGTGGTGAATGGGAAAGCCCCATGACAGATATGCTTTTTCAACAAAAATCATCAAACCAACCATAGGAAACATGCTTACAGGGTAAGCTGACAAGTACTGACCAATCAAAGGCTTTGGCCATATTTCCACTTTCAACAAGATCACAAGTACCCAAATAAATTTTTAAAGGCTTTTTTGGCAGGTGCAAAGCACGGTACATACATCAACATCTTGTCACAGCAGTTTCCACTGAGCAATGGATGAGACACTCAACTGGTCATAAGGTACCGGTAACTATAAAAGGAGGGAATTCAAACCACCAGAATGTTAACCGTTTCCAAACGCGCACTGGGTCGACAGATTTCGCGCATTCTGATTGGCCAACGCGTTGCCCACACTTGGAGACGCACTATTGTGAATCGCCCGTACTGGTGCATTTTGATTGGGGCTACAAATATGCACAGTCCTACTTAGAGTCAGACACCCCTCTTGAAATGTAGGCAACATTAATTGCCAGGACCTACCTGAGTCTGACAGCATTCTGGCCATAGCCTGCTGCCAGCCTGTGGGTGCTGCATGGAAATGAGCAATACTTGTCAATGCCTTACAGACCTCATCATTCCAAGTATAGTTGACAGCGATATGCATCCCGCTCATGGCAAGATCCTAAACGGCCAATGGACATACATACAAGAATGTATGAGGAAGTGAATGTATTTTTCATCACTAGTCATCGTGACAAAAGTCACAAGTATTTTCACCATGGGTAATACTTAAAACCAACAAACCAGTTGCTGGCATGATTGTGTTAATTTTGCCAATGATCTGCATGGAGTTATCAATGGCATGATGAAGATATCTACCATAGGTCCCACCTGAGTATCATGGAGCACATTGGCCTATTTTTTCCTGAAGACTATAAAGAAATGAAACCCCAATTATTAACAAACTAGCTCATGATACATGAAATACATGTATATTGGACTGAAATGTATCACTCTAGCTTCAAGAAGTGGTAGAACTACCAGAAAATAGCATTTCAGGTTTTGTGGAATGCCGCTTTACTGTTTTTTAATTTCAATTTTTTTTTTTTTCGAAACGCTCAGTGGGGGGTCGGGGTAAATTTTGAAAATTGAAATTCACTTTTTGAACAAAAAAAACAAGTTTGGACTTGGGCGACTTACGCACGCTGTGCCAGCAATCCTAAGTGTGATCTGTTTCAACTTCGTTCCGAGTTATGGATAGACTGACCTGTGTATTATGGACGGTGTGAAATTCCATGGGTGAAAGTGTTTTTTAGGTTAAATATGTGCCGACATTAATGTATGCTGACTCCATTGTAACCATGTAAAATCAATGCACAAGTCAAACTGCATGGCACAATCTGATCGTGAACACATGTAGGCCTACATGTTGTCTAACGTAAATTTTCCATAAATATTTGTGTAGATGAGGGTGCATGGAATTAGACATAAAATGGCTGTCATTAGTAGTACATGTCAGTGATGTAGTCAAGTACCTTTTGAGAACCTACAAGTTCTCCACCAAATATTTAACTAGTTAGGAGGAAACAAAGCTGAAGTACATCGGCAGTTGATGGTACATGCATAAAGGTAAGATTACAAAGCAACATAATGACTTCAGACCATCACTGTTTGGTTAAAATTAACTTTTTAGGACAAAAGTACTCGGCCGAGTACTTCTCTCCTTGAAACTTAAATTCTACACAACTGGGAGTGTCTGAAGTCTAACATTTATTTTGTAATCTTTCCTTTGCACATTTACCATCAAATGCCTGTGCACTCTGGCTTTATTCCCTTTTACCCAGTTCAGTATTTTGCAGAGAACGTTGGTACTCGGAAAGTAGACAACAACACTGATACATGTACTTTGCAACTGCAGGCTTTCACACCTATGTGAAGCGACTTGCATCGACCAAGTTGTGTGGAAGCAAACAAGAAGCATACACAAAGTAAACTGGTTCCCACAGCTAGAAATAGCGACATGGAATGGACGGGAGTCAGTAACGCCCGCATGACGTGATACATTCTGAAGTTTGAGAACACGAAAATATGAAAGGATAAAAACTACAGAAACATTTTAAGTTAGTTCACAAAATTAATTTGTTCTTTACACAATGGTATTTTCCTATTTCATATATTTATGTTGAGGTCTCAGTGCATGTACTTTCGGCGGTTCAGTAAAACCCCGATTTTCTGTTTGATCGTCGCTTAGCCTTTAGTCAAGGCACACTGGATACTGAGCTGGTAACACCAACAAGACTAGCGCGAGTGGCCACAAGCACCTTTACCATCTTGAAGAACTGATCAGCACGTAACTCATCAAGAAGAACATTAATTAAGGGAGCGCTGTAGTGGGAATTTGTAAATTTGGTCGCCGCACAGCATTCAACATGGCCACTACCGTGCATGATACATGCCCTGTTCCAGTGAATCTGTGACCATGGTATAACAAAACGATTGTTGCCTGCTGTAACTCACGGCAAACGGCACCGTCGGCTTTGCCCCAAGTGCCATTTGCCCCTTCAGGTGTACAAAATCCCATGGACCCCTACACTGCAGGCGACAATTGTTAAATGTACACGTATGTGTACGGGACAGGCATTATCTTTTTTATACAAAGAATAGGGCAAATAGGTGAATATGTTACATGCAAACGCCTTCAGATGTAATGGAGCTCACTTACATTTCATTAAGTACCGGTGTGGCAGTTTAGGACAAAGGGCCACTGTCTTTTAACAAAACTCAAAAGAATTAAACAAAAAAAAATGGTGCAACCAACCTTACTAAATGTCCAAATAAAGTGTACTTTCTGTGGGTCTGGTATCTCATCTTCTCTGAATTGAAAGATGCTGCTGTGAGTTACTCCTTCCTCATAAATTGTGCTCATGTAGACTTCATCAAAAACCACATGAAGATCATGCCTAACAAAAACAGTAACACATTGGTCCTGATCTGAAACTCCACCAAACAAACACTGACTAAACACAAACATGTACGTATGTACATGTATCGCATTATCGTACATGTGCGGAATAATGGAAGTATGTTTCTAAATGAGAGAAAACTGGGTGAAGTAAAATAAAGTGCCTTTACTTCTTGCCCTTGGCAGAGCCTTGTACCGAGAACTGCAACATGAGTGTCATCGTCACTGGAAACAAACTGACAGGTGTATGCACCAGTGTATGTGGGTAGTTGGTATACAACAGCCACAAACTTTACTTTACACGTAACAAACAGCCAGTTTGTTTCAAAAATCTGAGGCTCTAGTATTCTGGTTCTTGGTACTACATACGTGTTTATACTGCCCTCTTCAGTTCACACACACAGCTTAGACATCCTACCTGCTAGCAAACATCAGGAGATCTAGAACCTGCTTTCTGCTGTACACATCCCCCAAGGGATTGCTTGGATTGACCAGGAACAGCGCCCTCACGGTGACACCCTGAGAAGAATAAAAACAATATGACATCAATTGAATACCAATATTGACCACAAGGCATACCAAAGCCCTTCCGCTCCATTTCACATGTGGAGCAGCTGCCCAACAATTTCTTTTAATGTACCTCACTAACAGCTTTCTGATAGGCCTCTTCAGCTCGGTCAGCGGTGAGCTCAAAAGGTTGACTCTCTCCTGGCCTGGGCTGTCAATCAAGAAATCAAAATACATATGACTGCTATCACCTTCACAGTAAATGCACAAATAAAAAGCATATTTAACAAACAAGTTGACAGAAAGGTAACTTAGTTCTCAGTGGTGGAAGGTCAGATAGGGCCCTTCAATACCAATTTGGCCTGTCAGCACTAAGACCGGCCAGCCGACCCCAGGAAGCTCGGTGGTCGAGTGGTTAAGACATCTGCACTAGTAAGCAGGAGGTTATGGGTTTGATTCCCACCCCAGCAAGCTTGTGAATTTTTTCGCAAGCTCTCGGACAAGCACTGAGCATACAGTGTTTATCAATCTATACCTTGGGTAAGGGCAAAACCCGTTATTTAAATTTAAAAGAACTCTGTAGGCAGGCGAAAACTCCAAACACTACTCCAGAGCAGGGTTAAATGAGACACAGGTTTTGAGATGTTACGGCTTCTTACCTCCTTGAAAAGAGGGATTGGAACAACATCCACGTTGGGCCTGAGCTTCAGACTTCTGCCCAGACCATAGTAAAATGGTACGGGTACAAGAACAGCCTCTTGAAGTACAGGAAATAGAGACAACATTGACAAATTTATCTTCCAAACCCTGTGATATGTTCTCAGTTTCCTTTACAACTGAGCAAACCTGAATTACAGGTACAAGTATACAGGTATGTACTTGATGCATAAGAATACTACAAATGTAAACGACATAAGCACGCACATAACTCTCAGTGAGTGCCTCTGTGAGGCCTTCATCCGTGTCCATGCCCCTCAATCAAGTTGCTACTATGACATACAATCAAATCAAAGTAATGTATATCATGTTGTACTTGGTACAAATCCATAAACCAGTCAACACATTTATAATAATAATACAGAGCACTTGTAATGCGCCGGTATCCACCAAATAATAATACAGAACACTTACAATGCACCGGTATCTGCCAAATAATAATACAGAGCAGTTATAATGCGCTGGTATCCGCCAAATAATGATACAGAACACTTGTAATGCGCCGGTATCCGCCAAATAATAATACAGAACACTTATAATGCGCTGGTATCCGCCAGATGTTAGATTTAGATAAAAACTGTTATGTGCATTTGTACCAACACAACGTTCGACAGGCCATAATGATTTCGACACATTCAAATGAAAATTAACCATACCTAGAAGTATTTGTGCCATTAATATAAAACCTGATTCTTCAACAACGTCTCCTATACATCAGCACTTACACACACATCACACCGTTAACCCTAACCCTCCTCAATCCTTCACCTGTTGGAGGACTGAGGAGTGTTAGGGTGAAGCAACTATAAATTTGAGTTTGATAGATCCATTCTTGGGGTCATTGCAATAGTTCATGTGTAGAGAACTACTAAAAAAAGTGAAACATTGGACATGTATTTGCCCTTCAAGCCCCCAAAGCATGTCAGAATTAAATAAGAGGGTAGGAAATTGAACAAGTGAATGACTGACAAGAACAGAAGGCAATAAGCCATTTGCGAGTTAATTTTGAATAAAAGCTTGTGCACTGAGTTTATATGACGGCACATAGACACAACAATTTGAATTCCCCAGACTAAAGACACTGTTGCTATACCTCTTGATTTGGGGCAAGCTTTCGCATAGCGACCACCATCTATGGAATGGATTCCTTTGTGCTGTTCTTATCCATTGAGAACAGTGTATTGTTGCAAGGCATCTCTTGTGTAACTAAGCAAAAGCTCGCCTCGAATCACGAGGTACAGCAACAGTGGTTTTAGTAAGGGGAATTCAAGTTGTAATGTTCACGTGAATTTAAAGAACTCAATGTACCAGATTTGGGTCAAAGTTAACTCGCAAAAAGGCTTATTGTATTGCACAACCACCTAAATATTTCACTGTCAAATAAAACAAAACTCTAGCTGCTTGGGGTGTTTGGAGCAGTACAGAGAGTGACAGGTGGGTAGCCTTGGGTAGTACATACAAGACAATGGGGGTAAAATTACAGCAACTGACATGCTTGAAGGACACTAAAGACAGCATAGCCTTTGACACTGGATAAGAACTCTACAGAAGTACTGGATCCCCCCCCCAAAAAAAAAAACAGAAAGCAAACTAAGCCTGAAACTGTCCTAAGCATGATGGAGGGGAATGTAGCAACTTCTGTCATCTCATGGACCCTCATAACCTCTATTACAAGAACATATAAATGTACCTCCAGTATCACATAAGACATGCGCCATGGCCTCCAAACATACATCACCTCCATTCATGATGACCATCTGACAAAAAAAATACAGTAGTGGAAGAATCATTTTTTGAAAAATAAAATGCAAGCAAAACAGCGCCATTAATGTATATGATGTTCATGTAACAAACTGAGTGGTAGTGATGGTACAAGTGCATGGTTGGTTAAGTATACAAGGAAGGAGATTGGGCTAGCTAGGGTTAGATAGGATGGTCGGGTGACTGTAAGGTGGAGAAGATTCCAGCAACTGACTTGATACTCAGACTTCACTGAAGATTGTTCAGCAACAAAAAATGTGGCGACAGAATGCTTCGTTCATTCTTGTGATTTCTGACTAGAATCCCTACCTTGTTAGGGTCCAGGGGCTTTGCAGCATGTGATGTGATGGTCAGGAGTTTTGCAATTGCCTCTCGCAGCTCTGGCAACCCTTCCGTTTCGCCGTACTTAAACATCCGGTCAGACCATGTCCTTGGTAATTCCATTGAGCAGTCCAGCTAACAAGACAACAAGGATACATGTTATAGGATCAATTTTTCACACAGTTTAAAGTGAAGCGTTCTTGAACTTACATACATGTACATGCAACTCTGGAGCAAAACTTGCAAGGAGGAAAAAAACAAGACAAAGAAGTGTTTCAGATTTACGCAAAGTTTTTCAGTCTTGGTTTCAGCTGTTAGTCCCGATAGTCACAAAGCTGGAATATTGCAAGATGCTGGCTATGATTCCCAGCAACTTGCAAGAAAAACCATATGTTTAGCAATGCATGCAAAAAACCAGTATGAGGCTGCAAAATTATTTTCCCTAAAACTTACTATTTGAACCTAGCCAGCTGACACTTAACATTTACCACATTTTAGAAATCATTCTGATTAATTGTGACAAAATTCTCATCATATTAAGAAGCAAGAAGCAGCAACCAACTGATAAGGTAATTCCAGAGATATACGGGTCCAAAAGTGTGACATTTATGAGTCCGTTACATCTGACCTTTGTTATTTGACATGGGAATATCACCGGAATTGATTTCAAACTATTACTATTCGTTAGGCAGGCAATTTCCATTAATTAATCACTCTAAGAAATTAGAAAATGTGCTCTGAACTTACAAAATCATATGTCAGATGTGACAGCGACGCTTAAAAAAAGGACCCTGAATCTCTGGAATTACCCCTATCTGTTAACTCTGGTTATACATGCACTTCTATTCTTATTCCAGCTAGGCTTGAGGGCGGCTATACGAGAGTTTCAAGAATTTTATGCAGACTAATTTGGAATTTTCAATACATATTACATGAGTTGACAGCTGAGTCCAGACAGCAGTGTCTACAGTTACCATAAGAAGTGCCTGATTTTAAATTGCAGATGTGAGCTTGTGACAGATCCTTTGACACCTTTTTTTAATTTTGTGTTCATTCATGTACATTTTCACCCAATTGCATATTTATAAAACAAAGATCATTTAGCAAGTAAAACTATTTAAAAGTTTCTCATCGTCAACCACTTTTTTTTTCTGCACCCACTTCCTTTACGTTTTTGGTTTTTGTGTGTATTTTTCTTTCTATTACGTGTTAAAGCCACCCCTTTACTTTAGGCACAAATGTTTCATCAGCCAAAGATTTCAGCAGTTTTATCCACCATCTAAGAAATACAACAACGTGTATTTTACAACCCAGGAGAAAATCTATTTTATTCAGCTTTTAAACGTAAAAAGTGAGATCAGGGTATGAGGGTGCATGTACCTACATGTGTGATTCTCGGCATCACATGTATCCAAACTAATCCAGTGGATTAGTGCAATATTTCTAGTTAGACTTCCAACAGTAAATACTGGAAAGGAAGCATGTAACAAATTATACATGTACATGTATTCGGTGCTTAGCATTTTCGATGTGCTTTCGCATTTCTGTCTAGTTTTCAAATCCCCCCTTCGCCAATTCGATTAAATGCCTTTATGTCTTTTTCCAAGTAGTGTGGCAACTTCATTTACTCAAACACAGGCACACTGAAAAATGAAAAGCAGTTACAGTTTTAGAGGTGGGAGGAAAACCCCAGAGGAAGATTCTGGGTCATGCCGGGCCAGGAATCAAAGGTGGGAGGAAAACCCCAGAGGAAGATTCTGGGTAAAACCGGGCCAGGAATCAAAGGTGGGAGGAAAACCCCACAGGAATATTCTGGGTAAAACCGGCCAGGAATCAAAGGTGGGAGAAAAACCCCACAGGAATATTCTGGGTAAAACCGGGCCAGGAATCAAAGGTGGGAGGAAAACCCCACAGGAATATTCTGGGTAAAACCGGCCAGGAATCAAAGGTGGGAGGAAAACCCCACAGGAATATTCTGGGTAAAACCGGGCCAGGAATCAAAGGTGGGAGGAAAACCCCACAGGAATATTCTGGGTAAAACCGGCCAGGAATCAAAGGTGGGAGGAAAACCCCACAGGAATATTCTGGGTAAAACCGGGCCAGGAATCAAAGGTGGGAGGAAAACCCCACAGGAATATTCTGGGTAAAACCGGCCAGGAATCAAAGGTGGGAGGAAAACCCCAGAGGAAGATTCTGGGTCAAACCGGGTGGGAATCAAACCCTGACTGCAGAGATGGAAGGCGTGGAAAGAACCACTGTGCCACTGGGATTCCCTATATTACATATAATTTAATTATAAAAATATCCAAATGTATATCCATATGTATTTTATATACCACAGAAAAATATATATATTTCATACACTATTGTGTATATAGAACAAAAATGACTGTTTTGACACAAGTTATATACTAACCTGAACAATAATTACAAGCACATTCAAGTACCAGACTAAATATGTGACCTGCTCTGCAAAAAAGGGTAATAAGTGGTGCAATGCCAAAACACATAATGGTCCGTTCTATTTGGAGAGGGCAACATTTCTTTAAAAACTAGATTATTTTGTTTTTTCCTTTCATTCTTTCTAAAATATTTACATTTTCAGAATTTGTGATGACAAACATGGACACTGATGAATAAAGATGAAAAATTGATCATTCAGTAGGAAATCCTATATTGCCTTGCGTTTCCAAGCGCTACACTTCATGAGCGTTTTCTCGAAAAGAGCTTTTATTGAATCCAACAATGTGGACAAATGTTTATATATCTCTGGAATGCAGCCCACTACAGGGGCCATTCATACATGTATATCAAAATTGTAGCTTGTGATGTACAGAATCTAGCCACATCAAAAACTCATAACCTAACTCTGGTGACTTATTACCCATTTTTCTAGAGCCGTTCATATATACAATATTTTTGGATGAGCAAAATGATCCAATACCAACGTGGGCATAGTGACAGAACATGTCTACAGCTAAGGTGGCACACTGATTGATGTCACAGGGATGAAGTTGATATTCTACTCACCTTTTCTCTCAGTAAATCATACATCATAATGTTCTGGGCAGTTCCCATATTGATCATACCCTGGTGGGCGAATAAAAACATTTTCTTTTAAATACCCTACGTACCGTACTTGTGATCCATCAAACAGTATCAAGATACACAAGGCCTAAAATATTACAGGCCTTCATTTTTAACAGGTATGATCCATGCACTGTAGATGTACTAAGTGATCGACCGTGCAAAATTATTAGCAGCTCCAAATGCATGACTGAAATTAATAGGCCTGGTCTGATTCCAAGTCAAGTGACCTTTAGTGGGTTTCAAATATCAACAAATATGGTGTTATGGTCATAAGAGTTGTTGATGAAAGTAAATCCAACTATCAGTACAGTACTCAACATGTTAGCTGTCCCAGCAAAGTACGCGCCATCTGCTTTATTTATAGTAATAATACTTATGACTCACTTTGTTATGGGAGGACGCTAAATGTATCTGAGAGCTGCTATATAGGTCTCACAACTTCGCAGGCTCAATCGGTCTATACTTGCACAGGAAATAGGGGGCTTGGCCAAATAATTTTGTGGACACAAAATGATTTCAAACTGAAGAAATAAAGGTTTTCTTTGTGTCATTTGCTTGTTTTCATTCTTGTATGAGTTGTAAACTAGATAGGTTTGCGGTAGCACTATGGACATCTCTTTTTGAGTATGTGGGGCTCTGCAGGAGACTGCGGGGGACCAGTGAAAAGGCAGCTTAATTCTTGTGTCCCTGTGGTGCTTTGGAGCTCCATCAGCCAAGTTAGATTTTGTCAAGGAAGAGTTCCATACACAGTACATGATACAAGAACGTCAGTAATTATTTCCAACAGTGACCCGTTAGCAATCAGAACGCAAAAACATGTCACGAAAAGTTCAATTTAGCATGTCCAGATGGAAAAATATCAAGTTGTTTAGTGAGAAAACACTTGTCCAATCTTTCACACCAGTGGTAGTGGGGTTTGTGCACTGGGTACAAATTGGCATCTGTAGGCCTACATATACATGTACATGGAACTATTAATTTGAGTATTAAACTCTTTATAAAACTCCACAGTATGCCCTTGCACCGGTTAGGTCTACATTAGCAAGCCTAGTAGTATAAACCAATTTCCAGTTCCCCGCGCGAGTAAGTGATTAACAAAGCTCGAGGGGAACAAATTGTCTACAATAATACCAATCGTGAGCATCCATTCGGCAAACGTTACGCAACGTTGAAATGAGCTTGCGTGCACGTGAAAAAGGCTTAGGCCCATTATTACGTTTGGATTTTCTTCGGCATGATATTCCCCCTTGCCGACGATCCCTCCAGCTGCTGGAACCGCGCAACTTGCTTCGTACGTGAGGATCGCCCGGGCTCGCTGAGACACAGATGATTTCGGAGAAACAGACAAAGACATTTTTAAAGGATTTTTGGTTCAAGTGAAGTCCCAGTTGAGTACACGTAATGATGCGGATAATGTTCTACCGGGCTTAACTTCTGCGATGTGGGCGATGTACATGTACATTGCATGCTTGCTAGATCGATCCATCCAGCGCTGCCGGCCTAGCCTATGCCAGGCACTATCAGGAGGAGTCACACGTCTGGGTACTAGTCTGGACATATTGATTAAATTGATTCTCCTATTGCCGTAAACGGAGAGGAAGTATCAAACAAATTGCTCTTATCTAACGATTCTGAGACTCCTTATTTAACTAAATCTTTGATATCTACTTGTTGTTTTGCTACTTTGCGTAACTAAAGAAATATAAATTGCTGTAATTTAACTTACATATAATTTAGACACCTAGCTGTTAATCAAAACACCCTATCTCTAAAAATGGAATAGTCTGTAAATTGACCAGTGCTCGGCCGGCCTAGCCTGGCGCGTCAACGTTATTTCTGGGTACATGGCCTGGGCCACAAACTTCGAACTTAGAGGTCGCTGGACATACACACGTACATGTACTGGAATTAGTCCCATGAAAACACTCGTTTCATAATGTTGTCTCCATGGTTTTCGTGTTGTAGTAATACACAGGAGGACAGAGACCGTAAAAATGTGAAATATCTGGTGCACGATTTGAAAACCTTCGAGGGAAATGTCCAAAGCTTATTCGAACTTTCTGCGCACTGCCTGTCCCTATCTAGGAGTAGGAGGCCTACATGTAATAATGACGAGGTCTGGGAGGAAGCACGGGAAGGTGATTCTCGAATAAACTTGGAATCGGCGCTTTTCCAGCACAAATCACCGGTTCCCATGAAGGGACGCCAGACGTACAGAATGTGGAAAGCCACAGTGGAGCTTAGCACCGGGCTTGTATTCAAGTCGGACCTGCTGGACAAGCCGAAAACCCTGCATTTTTGCCCACTGGAGCGATTCCCACAACCCGTCACATCTGGGTTTCGGATTCAAGGTTATAACCTGGTGCAGTACTTGGTGCACTTCTTGCAGGTTTATTTCCCTAATTTGGACATCAGGATGGAGTCCGTGCATGATATCAATCAAGACTTGGAACTGGTAAGCAGGTACCACAGCAAGACGAACAAAAAGCAATTTTTAGTGACAGACTTGTATGCAAAGTTGCACAAACTGACAGGCATTCCATCGAGCGACTTCGTCCTCGGATTGACATGGACGGACTTGTATCCTAAAGAAGAGTTGAACTTTGTTCTTGGGGAAGCCTCATTCCGACACCGCTGTGCTGTACTCAGCTTTGGCCGGTATGAACCCCTGAGCTACAAGAGAAACCAAGGAGATGATGAACCTGAAGAAGAATCGATTGCTGTTGATGGAGATTTGCTGTGGAAACTTCTCAGGGTAACTGAGTGCTCCCCTCATGATCATTGATTCAAACTTTCCATCAGGGCTGTTGCCTGACCAGAGTTTGGGGGGGTGTCAAAGTACCCACAAGTGGAACGTTTGGCACTGTGATAACACAAAGGCCGGGAAGAGTTCCATAAGTATGGATGCCAGTAATTATTTCTTACAGAGACCTACATGTATTAGCCTTCAGAAAGCAAACATTTGTCCCAAAAAGTTCAATTTAGGAGGGAAAAAAACCAAGTCGTTTACTGTGACTTTGACGGGGCCAAAACTAAATGTGTGCTCTGACGTGGTACTTTCAGTCATTCCCTTTTAATAAGTCAGTGCTGTGTCCTTTGCCGGGTAGATCAGTCCAAGTGAGAACTATTCCACAAAATGTTTGGCTTTCTCGGTTTTTCCTTTGATTGGTTTTTCTCTTTTTTGTGTAAGGTAATGGTACAGTAGCAACACTGGCTTTAAAAAAGGCCCGAGGTGGTCCCTAAAATGAGTGAGTTTATGTACATGTATGTTTGACTGGTCGATTTTCTGCACATTTGTTATGAACTAGTTAGTATATTCCCTAGTTGATTCTAAGCAAAAGTCCCAACTCCCAAGAGAAATCATTATTATTATATATCTCTGGTAATGACACCAAGGATTCCTCAAAAGCACCCTAGGCACTCTAGCTCGCAAGCCTGAAGAAACCTGTAGAGAGGAGACAGGGAGAAGCAGTTACAGTTTTAGAGGTGGGAGGAAAACCTCAGAGGGTCATCCCATGTCAAGTCACACACCCTCCCCAGTGACACCTCTTCAATTTGCCTGATTTTTTATTCTATTAGTGCCATATGATGACAAATGAAAGAATCCAAAGTTTGAGCCTACTAGCTCAAACGGTTTTCAAGTTATGGCCCTTCAAAGTTTGGGTGCCACGCCCACTTTTGAGATCCGGGAATTACCTTAATTTGGATGCCCAGATCTTTTGTTTTAAGGTAGGTACAGACCTGTAAATTGCTATATATATTTGTATTCTGGCCCTGTCTATCAGAATCTGCACTTAAAAATATCATACAAGTAGGTGTACTATTTTTAAGAGATATTAACCCTTTAAAAGTCGATTTTCAATGATGCAGTACATTTTTTTGAGATTTTGGGGTTCCATATCTTGGAAATGTTTTGTGTTGGTGGGGCTTCAACTAATTTATCATCATATTTGGGAACTCTACTGTGTATTTACAGAGTTTCAAGGCACTCGGGCCTTTGGTGGGGGTGCAGGAGGGCTCCAAATATGGCCACGGGACAAAATTACCATTTTGGACCCCCTACTTCAGGCCACTAGTTGGCCACGTGGGCACATGATGATGGGAATGAGCTTTTCACCCCATCACAGTCAGCTTTCATCAACATTTTGAGCCAATAAAAACTTTGATTATCCAACTCCTTCACTATGAACGAAGCCTTGGCATACATGTATGGTACTATTTTTGGGTATTTCCAAAAAAATCCGAAGTCCAGAAAGTAGGTCAACTCTTTTTTTTTTTCTGGGGAATTGTGTGAATGGACATGGAATGACCCCAGAGGAATATTCTGGATAAAACCCACAGAATCAGGTAGGGACTGAAAACCCAATCCACATGTTGACTGGGCCAGGATTCGAACCCGGGCCGCAGAGGTGGAAGGTGAGGAAAGAACCACTACGCTAACCTGACTCCCCAAGTGTGAACCTAGATCACGTTCTTTCTTACCACTTCTTACATGTAGAAGTAATTGTCATTGTATATCGGTACTTCAGTTTGCTCATTGGTTTGTCCTCTCCCTGTAGGTTGCTACCCATGAAACCTGTCATCTCTTTGGCTTGAATCACTGTGTCTTCTTTAATTGTTCAATGAACGAGAGCACTTCTGTTGCCGAAGCCCTAGCCCAACCCCTCATCCTGTGTCCAGTCTGCCTCCGAAAGATACAGCGCTTCCTGAAGTTTGGCATCGTGGAACGATACCGTAATCTTCTGAGCGCATGCCAATCACTCCAAGATGCCTATCCCTCTGAAGGAATGCAGACCACCGTGGACTGGCTTCGTAGATGCATGCAGTTTCTCAGTTGATTCTCACATCTTTGCTCTGTAGTTGACCAACTTGGTAATGACGCTTTGCAGTAACTAGCAGTGGAGTTGGCCAGTGGGCCACTTTTGCTTATTAGGTCATTTTACAGTTGTTCCCTGGGCAGTTGCTGCTAAGGAGTGCTTGTCAGCTCACCCGTTTAGTGGATGTTGGAAGTGTGTGCAATAGACAAGGCACTTTTTTTCTCAACATGGAGGGCATCTGCTCTGATTTGAACTAGTCATATTAGGAAGCCAGGGGTACGTGCAATTAAAGGCTGTACACGTCAATTCAAAGAGAAATTGGACCTGTCGAATCAGTGCATTCCGTGCCTAATAAACATGAACCTGTGTACACAAACATTGAGTTTGTTGTAAAGGGCCATAATTGCTATGTAAAAACGATGCTATTTCTATTTGCCAAAAAGTCTGGGCTTGTGGAAAAGGGTTCTTAGTACATGTACATGTACATCTGTGCAATCCTGAATACATCACTTTGGAAACAATGATCTTGCAGTCAAAGTAAGTAAGTAAGCAAGTAAATTTTTAACTACAGTTTCTTTAAAATAAACATGTTCAAGAGTTCTCAGAATGTAAACGGTTATTTTCAATTATCCTTCCTTTGGTTTTACAGCACAAATATGCACGAGTACCCACAGTCACTCTCTTGCATGTGTTTTCTATGTGGAACACAAACATGCACAGGTTCAGTGTGTACACAGTTGGTTGCCAGCACAAAATGACCCAGGGTCTTTTGTGCAGTCCTCTTTACTGCATTTGGTTTACTGCACAATTATGCACATGAAACAGTGAAGCACAGTTGTTGGGCAGCACAAAAACATGACAAAAGTGCAATCTGATATTCCTGTGAGGGACTGTTGGTGCAGTGCACAACATGACCCAGCTGTGCTTCTTTGAGCTGTTTACCAACTGACCCAAAGAGTGACTTCAGCAAAAGGAGGGTTAATCACTGATCCTACATTCATGTCTGTGTACATGTACAAGTGGGAAAGACACTCTGCTGTGATAATGAAACAGAATGTGGCAGCTCATGAAGAAGGGTGCCACAATGTTGTGATCTGTCAGTAAACATGGTAAAACATTTAACAGTGGTGTTTGAATGTTACAAACCTCATGCCGAAGGCCATGATTCTCCAATGAACTTGTTTTGTACTGATATTTAAATTAGTGCTAAACACTAATGGATTGTAGATATATTGCAGTATTCAACTTTTTTAAGCAGTTGCAAAGCATACATGTATTGGACATGTACATGTATTGGACATGTGCATGTATTGGACATGTACATGTATTGGACATGTACCTGTATTGGACATGTACATGTATTGGACATGTACATGTATTGGACATGTACATGTATATACATGCTCATGTGTAACATTTGAAGCAGTTCAATCCCTGATCATCAAAATTACCGAAAGTCTTGGCATTGGCAGGGAAGTTATGCTGTGAATTAGCTGATTGTGGAAAAGGGCATTTGGAGATGGCGTTGATAAGATGGACAATGTTTTCCCAAAATCTGACCTCTTCTCAGTTCAGCTTAGTTCAATTTATTTCATTCACTGGAGACACCAAGTGAACTAATGTCTGAGAAGGATGATTGATAATGCATGTACATGTAGATACTGCTTTAAATGCAAAACCAAACAGGACAAAGACAAATAAGACAGCATAGAGTAGGCATTGTGTTTTCATTGTTCTATCTCTTGAGCCAATGTCTTGTAATAAACTGTGTGCTTCAAGTGGTCTCATAATTCGGTTCAGTTGTCATGATTACTGTAGGGAATTGAATACATGTACTTTGACAGAAATATACTAAAATAATTCAGTTATTTTGAGCAGAGTTTGATGTCACTTTCCAAATAGGCCTATGAACTTGAGCTCCAAATTTTGTGGTGGCTGTAAGTAAAAATGTAATTATGCAGTATGTAATCTGGAAAAATAGCCGGAGATCCATAAATAAAGGTAAAACCTGAAGAAACAACGTCAAAACGTGCAGGGGAATCGCTTTCTGCGTCCACATTGTATACTCTCGCTTGTCATTGATGCTGCAAATTAACTTTTCCTGGATTCACTGACGTCGGAGACAGGTCCCATAGTCTGTTCACTTGGCGTCTGGATGATTGACGTTGGCTTCTGTAGCGCGTCGATCTTCATCATTTCATGATAAAAGGCTTCGTAATATAAACGGAATGGCAGAGCAGAGTGCATTTGCAATGTGCTGAAGATGAACTTGAGAGATTAGAATAAAAGATAAAAAGTGCTGTTGCGCTGGCCTTAACATCGGACTTCATCGTGGGGGAATGAATAACCACGGAACTCTAATTCAATCAAAATTATGTACTTTTGGTTATACATAATGGAGAGGTTTAGTTGCACGTTCTACGCGAACGCGAAAAAAGTGTGGACTCTTGCTGGCGTCATTGCTTTGTAGTTTGCACGGACGTCCAGTACGTGAAACATGGGAAGTTCTCGTTGGATCCAAACGTGGAAAAGCGCAACTTTTTTCGGAAGGTTTAAAATTATGTATAGAACATTCGGCGATATGAAATGGACATTTTTGAAAAGTGCAAAGGTTATGAAACTGAGATTTTTTTCGTGCTTGGATGTATATTGACCGATTGCACTTCTTTTGAGGGATTTACTAGATTCATTTGTTTTTTTATTCGAACGTTCATTGGAAGATATACATTTTGTGCGGGACGCGCATCTATAACATGCATTTGACGCAAGTGTTCACGTTTGCGGTAAGACGTACATCGAAGCCTCCATATTTTATTTTTTTGTGAGTCTGTATGGTTCTGAAAAGAACTGTGAAGTTCCTCACGGAGTTCCTCACGGTTCTTTTCAGAACCATACAGACTCACAAAGGAGATCGTATCCTTGCATGATGCTACCGCAAGCTTGCCACCTTAGTTGTCCGTCACCATGAATAGCTTGAAATCTCATCTCGCGTTACAGTACTTTTCCAAGCCGGTCGTTCACCGTATAAGTTGCTATCAATTGTAAGCAAACAATGCAACTCGTTAGCATTGAAATAATCGAGTCAATCACAGGTCGCCACTAAGCCAACCACGAGCTCACCAAACATCCAGAATCGGATCAAAAGCTATCCAAGTGCCGTAGAACATACCGCTGTCTTTATTTGTCCCGTTAATTTTGGACTGCACATTATGACATGTATCGGGACTTCTGAAAGGAATAATTAAATCTTGTGATGTGCTGAATTTCAGTGCTCCTTAATAGTCTGACTTAATAAAATGCAAACAACTATAGCCACCTGCTGCAGATAAATTGAGCCAAAATATAAATAACCCAGACCTCGATCTGTAGATGCCGTATAAACTGTGAAGGATGAGTTCCCATCCCGACAAGGTGCCCGTTGCTTAGGGTTTCCATAACTACCCGCCGTTTTCAGAGTTGATCATCATACATAACTGTGGCTATGCATAGCGACGGGATCTCCATGAGACCCGGTTTAAGGATATTTCCCCTTAGTGTATAGAATTCAGATAACTAAATGACACATCTGATAGCTATAAATGTTTCAAGACACATAAAAAAATGCAAGTGATGCTTGGAAACCTAAATCGTCTTGCACCACCCCCACTTAACAGATTATTAAAAATGACAGATTCAGCGAACAAGAGTTTTTTAAATGTTTCGTTTTCGATATTGCGTGGCTATTCCGCAGTACCTTCACCACTGCAGATGGTAAGCAGTCGGCACAGCTTGGTGGGTTAAGTTCCTTTGAGGGGAGTTGAGTCAACATTTGATCCGCGAGCCTTTCACAATCCTCTCTCAGCGAAGTAGACAGAGCGGCACAGACCTTACTGAAGAAAAAGCCAAGGCCTACCTGAGGATATACGAAGGCCTCTGATTAAAAAAAAATACTGCTCACAGTGAAATGATTGCTGCAACTTTCTTATCCTCTGTATTGAAATCATACTCAAGTATATTTAACTGTTTTCGAGTTTGCATAATCACCAGGATATACATGTAGTTGGTTTAACGATTTGCCCATGTGCAGATCGACTTCAGTGAACGCAGCCGAATCTAATTTGCCTGACAAGGGTGCGGATTATCCTCAAGGAAAATAAGTAGGAAAATTTCAAATCCGTTAGATAGCATTACAGAGGTTGAAATCGAAGTTGGAATGATACTGAATTACGATTGTCTTTAACAAATGGGTAGTAGGACGATTGTAGCTATACGTGCTGTTTCCACATATAGGATATCCATAAAGGTATACATTAGTGTCACTTATCGTTATACAAAAGGCTGGGAAGTGATAGGTTGAAACCCGCCTCAGTTTCGTTAGCAATATGTGCATCCAGCCACTTGAAGACAACCACTCAGATCTGGCACCAATTCACAGAATTTGCTCCAAGGGTACCGTCAGCACCATTTTCTAGTTTCTTGGGTTCATATCTTGCCTATCAATGAAAAACAATACATGTGTGATTTTAAAAGAAACACGGATTTGGTGGCTAATTGGGTTATCTTTCAGTTCGGGATAATGTTTCAAGTTGTTATACTGTTCAGCTAAAGTTTGGATCGTGTCTCTAACAGGAGAACTGTAGCATAGCCGTCTTGAATTTCGTGGCCAAATGAAGATCGAAATGCGTAAACTTTGTGGATTCTTTGAACATGTAGAAGTACACAAAATATTACGGAAGCGTATATAGGACAGGACTGAAAAACAACTTCTGCCTGCAATTTCGCCCGAGCGGATTACTATTTCGCCTGGGTGGAATAGTATTTCCTGGGATGCTAATCAGCTCCGGGCGAAATAAGTAATCCGCCCGGGCGAAAAAGTAATCCGCCCGGGCGAAATAGACGACAGTAAAATATAGAGACAAAGATAAGAGTATGCCCAGCACCTGTTGTCAACGTTTATGCGTTCCGTCTGCGATCACGTGCGCGTAAACATTAGCGTGTTACGTTTTTTCGCTTGAACCGTTTTCTTGGTGTGTTCAATTAGCTTCCACGTGTTAACTTGGATTTAACCTCGTCCCAACCTTCTCTGACACAACACACACAACCATCCCCAGACGGGTGGATCATGGACATTTGATTTTTTGCTCGGCGGTAGGCCTAGGTGGAAAAATTTCGTCCGTACAAGAGGGAGGGGTTTACTATACATGTAGTTGTTGCTGTTGGTAGAGCCATTAAATTCTTCACAGGCAAAATAGCACCCAGATTGTTTGTGCTTTTTTAAAAAATAAATATAAAGGATCTTCCAAGCTTTAGACGTAGGTAAAAAAAAGGAAAATACACAAACACTCACCCTGTGTGGGAAACGTCACATTATCGTGGAAACGTACCAAAAATGTAAGTAAAAGCAAAACAAAACAAAAGGACAATGACAAGAACTATAACATAAAACCAAATGAGCCGCAATATAAACGTTTGGTGTTTCTTTTCAAGATTGCCGTGGACTGCTCCACTCTTTGCACCTAGAACAAAATGAAGCGAAATGCACAAGCTCGAGTGAATATACAACTCCAATATACATGGAATCAAAATTGTGGTAAAGGACAGGGATGGTGTAAACTAATATTAGAGTTTATGTTCGGGGTGTAACGTTAAGAAATATTGTTTACATACATTTTGAGTTTCTTTATTTAATTAAATCAAATAACCTGAACCCAATGAGTGGACAAAAGTTGTCATGTATCCATTGAACATGAAAATGCCCCATACAAGAAAACAGTTTGAAGTGTCATTATTCAATTAGGCCTATGCTTTGGTTGTTACGGTGCCAAACGAGTCTTCTGTAAACCCCAAATTGGCATGTAACACTTCCATATTTCTTGTCTTATAAATTTTCAAATGCAGGAAATTCATAAGTTTGTCAAGAAGAAAAATGGCAGGATTTTACAGTGTTTCTCAGTCTACTCTCGTGGAATATCAGGTCTGAGCAGTTAAAATGCACTTTCGAGGCGAACTTTGCAATATCATGGCTTCTAATCTGAAGTTGTTGCAACTATGATACGGCTCTCCACGAATACACCTGTACAAAATAATGTGTTGATAATGCACACTGCATGCATACCGTATCTCTCTCGATCTCTCATTAATATAGGCTCAGAATTCTTTATTTTTCCCCAGCATCGGAACCCAGATTCCATCCCTTCAATATTCATGGATCCCAGCATATCATTTTTTTAGAAACCATTGACGTAGACCAATACAGCTTATGCTTTAAAAATAATTGAAATTACGCCAACTCATTCTATATTCACAACAGGCACATCGAAAAACAATAAAGGCAAGACTGTTAAGGCTCAATCAAACCAACGTGTGAGGTATCAACCCATAAAGGCAAGTGCTATCCATTTACTCGTCCGTGGTGTTGTATTGCGTTTCAAGAAACAATGAAGATTAATCTCAATTTTCACAAAGTCAGACGTATACATTACCCAAAAATTAGCTGGAAAAGCAGCAGGCAAAAAGTAGTGAGTGTCAATTTCATTAGGCCCTGTCCTCTTATCAGTCTTGTCCAAAAAACGTGATAAACAATATTTTGTATAGACACAGACAAAAAAGTAATCGGCAGTGATAAACATCAACTTGAAATTAAACGTCTAATGCATTTTTTGGCTTATGATGACCAAGCAGCTTGCGTGAGAGCAATATAACTTGGAAGTGAGCTCGATCGTATTGAAAAAGATACCCCCAACAAATTTACCCATTACAAAATACAAGCCAGGAAGGCAACTGCGATAAAATAAAATCCAGTAGGATCAACGGGCCATTATGAAAGCTTCTTGTGGACAAAAGCCTAATAATATTGCTGAACTATTTGTAGCAAAATTCCATTGGTTTTAACACATGTAACGTCAAACTTTCGGTTGTTCAACCCTCAGGATGGATTGTGCTTTCCAGGGGATTTAGATGTAACTTCAGTGACAACATCAATTATACTAGTTTTGTCACGTACGGTGTAACTGTTGCTAAGCCAATGGATCAAGGGGCGGAGAACAAAAGACAAAAAAGACCTCCATTGGCAAATGGCCATACGAGCCGGGCTGCTGAATGCTCGTACATGCCACGCAAGAACGACCGCACCTCTTGACAGGGCCATTCTTGGGCACCGTACAAAATTGCATCAGCCAAACGGAATTACACCCACGTAGTCCATGCTACTTTGACAAGCCCTCGTTGGATAGGAATGAACTGCACTATCATTGGATTTTCCGATTATTGCACTTACACGTGGAAAATGGCAGCGCCCACAGATGGTAAGATTTGCAGAAAAGCAACTACGCGTGTAATTGAACTAGTGAACTACCGTCATAAATCCACTCTGGTTCTGATATCAGGATATTAACCTGGCCAGTGTGTTATTGTTTCGGGGGGGGGGGTGTTTTGTTCATCATCAGGACTGATTCCGTGCCACTGCCTGTCATAGTAGCGCCGCCCTCATTAAAAGTCATAACAATGCCCAACCATCATGACACCAGAGTACACGTACATGTACATGTAGACCTACTTTTAGAACTGAGAGTCATTACCCCTATACTACTCAATGTTACTTCAAGCCAATACAATTTACATTGGGTCGCAACGCCATGGGTTTAAAAAAAAAACGAACTTGATAGGTGAATGATCCACTGGTGGAACAAAGTTATTATACAGTCAATCCAATTTTGCTGTGACAGTGATTTGAGTAATCAGGGTAATAGTACCATGTGTCTATAGACTCTGGACATGCAAGAGGGGCTGCATGGAGCACCCTCACAGAGGGCATGTTTGTTATTTTGATTTAGAACCCTAGGACAATGAACTACTAACTATACATGTAGGTCTACTTAAGCATATCACACAGGAGCAAAGACTTGTCCTCTGTGAACAGGTCAGGCACCAAACCACAATCTACTCCTAACAACGCCCCTAGTCTTAAAAAGGGGAGAGGACAAGGTTTGAGAGTGTGAGATCGAGTAGGCACTGAGACTGAGATTAGCCGCAGAGTGGGGCCAGTCTACTGGACTCCCTCTGTATCCTTAGCCCTACACCCAATCTAGAAAAATATGGAGCTTTGTGAAAAAGCTTCCTTTGAGCTCCATATTTCTCATACAGCATCACTCACCCAAGCTGGTCATTAATTCACCACTTTGGCCATTTCCTGATCGTTTTTGTTCATGAAATTGTCGTTTCTATGTTCGTGTTGCAACAGTGCCATTCGTTACTACAGTGATTCACATCACTGTCAAAACTTGCACAACCCCAGTAGTTGATGATCTTGGAGAGCATTAACGAACAGCACCTACATGTACAATACTGTACATGTACTTCTTGGAGTACTCAATACAAGAACAACATGAAAAATGATATTGCCTTTGCCCTCCAGAACGAATAGATTCATGTTTAACAAATCGAACACACCCAATTCTTGGTGTCACCTGTATATGTATGTACATGTATATTATTCTTGAACAAATTTCCCCTCAGCTAAGAAGAGGAACCAACCCCTCTGGGAACCTCCTAGTGGAGATGGCTGCCCTAAGCTTCACCTGTACAACAGCCTGACAAGGCGGAAGGAACCATTTGTGCCACAGGAGGGCAAGAAAGTGGCATGGTATAGTTGTGGTCCAACGGTGTATGATGCCTCTCATATGGGACATGCGAGGTACCAAGACATCTTTCTTATCTTTTCATTATTTTAAACAATAGACAACCTTTTCTTGCACAATGGCAATTTCCAGTGAGCATATCCATCTTCAAATGGTCAAACACTTTGAATTTGATAGCTTTTCCCACTATCAGTATTTTGAAAACAGAAACACTTCAGCATACATGTTTTTCCTTTGAACCAGAATTAACCCTAACTGCCCAAAACCTGCCATACTCCAACAGCAGGTTTTGTGAGGTTTTGGCAGGTTTGGTACCGTACCTGAGGAACTTGTTGTTGAATTTTGTGAGACTTGGGATGAAAGGCCCAGGGAGATGGTGTTGGATTGTGTGTGAGTTGGGACACACACAGGTCACTCTGTGCAGTGTCTGGCTTGCTGTACCAATTGTTGGACTATGCTTGATTTTGTCAGGTTTGGTACTGTTCAGTGCAAGTCATCCTATACTGCATAGACCCATCCATACCATATCACTCAAACTCCAACGGGCTCATTCTGTTGGAGTTTATCAGGTTTGGTACACTAACCTGCATGTACAAGTACATAGACAAGTACATGAACCTGTTGGATTTTTTGAGGTTCAGTATGCTTTCTGGTGCAGGAGCCTAGGGGGTTAGGGTTAATGTGACAGCTGAATGCCCGTATGTGTGCATGTAAATGTAATTTCTCTAAATGATCATAACAACCTTGTACAAATTCAGGACAATAAAATATTTATGTTTAGGACACAAGGTTGTAGTGAACAAGTTCGGTATTTCAACAGGGCATGCTCAAAAGGAAATGTGTTGCACATCAATCCACAAGATAAAGTATGTGTATATTTTTGCACATAGACATGCACTTGAACTAGGAGGAATCCAAATCAGATTCATTGTTCTCAAATGACCTGTCTTCTTTCAAATACCAAACTGGCTCTTATTCAAGAATTCAAGCAATCACCTGTCTCTGTCAGCTCTCCGAAATTGAATCCTAAATGAATATAAATTGGATAAAAGTTTGGTAAACTCTAATTGCATTGTGTTTATACCGCACTTCTCAGGTCATACATTTCATTTGACATCTTGCGGCGTGTCCTGACATACTACTTTGATTATGACATTCTCTATGTCATGAACATCACGGACATTGATGACAAGATCATCAAGAGAGGGCGCACAAACTATTTGATGGAGCGTTACCTGCAGGAGGCATTGAGCCCAGAGCAACGTCTGAAGGATGTCCAAGAAGCAATGAAGGTAGTCTGACCAAAGAAAGCCGCGATGTTTCTCACTATAAAGTGCAATCACATGACTGTCAGTAGTGTCCATAATTTTTGTAGGTACTTGTTGGCTGATTTCAGCGTTTGTTTTTTTGTTCAGACGTTGATCCTGAATTTTTAGCTTTTTCAAAGTACATGTATGGAAACTGTGTATATTTCAGCTGTTTGCTCGCCGTTTTCAGCTTTACTTTTAAGTGGCCACTCACACCCTTGTGTGCATGTACATTTATGTAATTGCCCATTACCATGGCAACATTTTGCGATTTATGCTATTGGAGAGGGATGTGGTATTCCAACTGCATGAAATACCTACATGTACATGTACACAAATATAACCCTCAGGGGTTGAAATTTCCACTTTGATGTAAACAATTTGCAAGTGTAAAGTCTGGTAACACAATTACGGAAAAGGTCTTCAACCCAAAGTTGAAATGGATACATACATGTACGTGTATTTAAATGAGGGAGTATTTGACGTGTAGCCATTCTGCTCCCCGTGATAGTTTACATTTTCGATAAGTGCAGACAAGTGTTTTCCTTAGCATCTAAATGCTGTGAATTGAACTCACTAAGTTTGAAAGTGATTGACTCTTAACAGAAATGAAACAAATTAAAACATTTTCATCTTTAATGGATCTCAAATCGTTTGAAAGAATTTTTAAAAGTCAGTATAAATTAGATTTGTGACTGATGCAAATGACATTTGGAATGCCTCGAATGACATCTAAAGATTAAAATACACTCCTCAATAAGTATGGAATGCGATTATTGTGAAAACAAAACCCTAGTAGCAAATTGCCAAAAAATGTACCGAAAATTTGTTAGTTAAATTCAGTGCTTTTTCTTTTGAAATCAGCCAGGGAAACCGACAGTAATGACCAAAGATAGTGACGCAAGATGGAGAACTTCACCGTAATTACATGTGAAACGTTGTAATTGCATAGGCGCCATTTCAGCAAGCGATACGCTTGCGCAATGCACATTACTGCACAGGTGCAGACACCGTGGAAGGCACTGACACCAGGTGAGCATTACGGTGAGCGCGCAGGCGTATCGCTTGCTCAAATGGCCTTCATGGTTATTACACATTTTGGGCAGAGTTATCCATCTTGCACCTTCGGCGCTATATAATCTTTGCTAATGACTTGCATCACTTGATGAAAAACTTCAAATTATAATTAATTCTCACTTAATTTATAGTTTCATCTAAAAGTCCTTCAGCTCTATTTTTTTCAAGTGTCCAAAACTATCTAGAAGCAATAAAAGACCTTCAGATGCAGAGGCTTCCAATGTGTAGATTCAGGCATCAAAATTACTGGACATCGCCTTTTGCTGTCTTTTCCATAGATCTTTCAGAGTAAGCATGACAGGGAGACAAACCCAGACAAAAAACAGATGTATGCTGGCATTGTCAAGGCAACAACCACAGCTGCTGCTGCTCTACAGAGCGCCCTCAATAGTCAGAAAGATGAGAGTGAGATTGACCAAAATACAAAGGTACAAATGTCAGCGCCTGTGTTCTGATCTCGTCAAAAATGTTTGCATTTAAAGATATCATTAACCCCTTCGTGGATTCTATTGACTGTGGCAACTGGTTCACATACAAACATTGTGTATACAGGTACATTGCATCACCCATGGCCTTATGTTTTTTGCCAATTGTTTGGATACAAAGGAAGTCTTTCATCCCCTTACTTCTTTTGTGTATGGTGTGGGCTCCTCAGCTCAATTCTAATTACTGAAGAATGGGTTTTCCAGATTATTGTGGGTTTGGGGGTGTGTCCACTTTTAAGATCGTCTTCTGCACTTTGATCCGACCAAGTACAACGTGTTAATACATCAATCGCAAAAATGTAGCAAAGAATTCCTACATGACTGTACAAGTCCTCCACTGAACACATTAGGAAACTTGTTTGTGTTTACATGTTGTCTGGCGACAAGTGGTTAACCCCTTCACGCCGGGATGCGTTAAGACACGCCGTAAAAATTGAGATCCTCAGCCTGCTTTTGAGCTATTATTCTCGGCCCACGCTCGAGCGAACACATTGAAAGAAGGCAGACCCTGGCTCTTGTGTGTATATGGTAATTGGTCTTTGTGCGTAGCCCAGAAATGAAAAGACCGAATTTGCATCATAATCACCAGCTTCACAATAGTCCCCACTTTGAAAAGAGGCAATGGGAATGTGGAAGCTTAGGTAGAGCGGCATGCCTCCGAACAATCAGCCTTTTCACCGTGTAATTCAAAGCGTGCAGAGCACGCTGGGCCACAAGCCGAGAATTTGCGGTTTGGCAGGTTGCCTTCGTTGCCAAGCGAGGCTGGAATTCTTGGAGTCGGCTTTCTGAAAGAAATTCCCGTCGAGAAGGGGTTAACTAGATTTATCATCCCAGGTGCATCCCAGGTCCTCATCACATTCAACATGTCATCACTGTCTCCACACTACCACAACCCTTTCATTTCACTGTCGTCCCCACGATTCATTTGCCTCACCCTAATCATCAGCTCTTATCATCAGTGCCACTGAATGTCACGTTTGGCTTCACCCACTCTCATTTCTTTTCCTCCCAGGCAATGCTCGAGGCAGCAAGAGACCCACTCAGTGATTGGCTGGACGCAGAGCATGGCAGTCAAGTCAAAGATAAATCCATCTTTTTCAAGTTGACTCAACACTGGGAGAGAGAATACCACCAAGACATGGAAGCGCTCAATGTAAGGCGCCATCCAAATCTGTTGTCTAGAGCTAGGTGTAGGTCAATCCTCCATTAGAAATGTGCAGAGACGTGTAGACAGTAGGCCTAGCCATAGCTCTGGAAGCTCGATTCGGGCACGGCCTAAGCCAGGAATGCTGCCACAGTTTCTAGACTACAGATTACCCCCTCATATCCACTTTCAAATTGCTTTTGAAATAGAAGTATCAAGTTCTTGCTTTTATTGAAATGGCAATGGGCAGCAAAACAATAACATTAAAAAAATGTCTTGGCTAAACCTGTTTGCCGCATGTACATCTAGACAAATTTGACCATTCATTGTTTCTGCAGAAAAATAATTGAAGACTCATTTGATTTTTCCAAGGCTCTACGTGTACATACAGACAGTTTGTGTTTGGTATATACTCAAATCTTTGTCATATTTGTTGAAGTAACAAAGGCACGTGTTAACTCAAGGCGGATATCATTTTAAAAAAATTTGTTTGTAGGTCTTGCCTGCAGATGTTCTAACCAGAGTCAGCGAGTACGTTCCAGAAGTCATTGCTTTCACACAAAAGATTATTGACAACGGCTTCGGGTAAGTGGTACTAGAAGTGGTCCTTTAGTTCATGTTGAGTGGCCTTGTGATTTGGAGCATCAGTCTCAAAGCAGTGATTGATTCTGCACTTGAGGGGTTAGAACCAAGCTGATGGAGTTGCAAGTTGCATATGTGCACGTCTTTGATCAAGACACTTGGCGTCTTGAGCCTGTTTGGGTACCCAGAATACAAGATACTGTGAGTAGTGATGTGCCTTTATGGGAAGTATGGAAACCAAGGCCTTCTCTTTGAAGTAAACATGCATGTAGGTGTCCATAAAAGAAACGTAACTCCTAAATTCAATGAGAAAACAAGGCAAATGGTAAATGCTTTCAAATTGCCACTTTGTCTTATCAATTTCATGTAGCTCATTTTTTTATGTCAAAAGGTTCAAACAGAAAATTACCAGGTTGTAAAAATCTGTATGGGGTGGTTACTGGTACCCTGTTGCATAATGTGGGACTGATATCATCAGTCAGGTAGTCTGGTACCTGTTTCTGATGTACATCACTACCTGTGAGGGCAGAGATGGTCATATGTTCAGTTTGTGCCTACTTCTTGTAACATTTATCATACGTTGTAGAATATCGTCCTTAAAAATAACCTAAATGGACAAAACTCTTAAACCTAGCTCTGGGAAAGATTAAATAAAAACAAAACCCTCACCTGTGATTTGCAGAATATCACCGTCAACATTCTTTTCCAGATATGAATCCAATGGATCTGTGTATTTCACTACATCCAAATTTGACAACGATCCCAATCATCACTATGCAAAGCTGGTTCCCGAAGCGTATGGGGACCAGGAAGCATTGAAGGAGGGGGAGGGTGATCTCTGCATATCCCAGGACCGACTAAGTGAGAAGAGATCACCAAACGACTTTGCCTTGTGGAAGGCCTCCAAGCCGGGAGAGCCTGCTTGGGATTCACCGTGGGGGCAGGTATGGGACATTATGACTTCATGACAGGCCTCCAAGAGCTTGTCTTAGATTCACTGTAGGGGGGGGCATCAAAAAAGTATTTACCGTGAATGGCCCTCCAAGCCTGCTAGGGATTCACCATGGGGGCAGGTATGGGACATTATGACTTCATGACAGGCCTCCAAGAGCTTGTCTTAGATTCACTGTAGGGGGGGGGCATCAAAAAAGTATTTACCGTGAATGGCCCTCCAAGCCTGCTAGGGATTCACCATGGGGGCAGGTATGGGATTTTATGACTTCATGACAGGCCTCCTAAAGCTTGTCTTGGACTCACAATGGGGGGACTATCAAAACGTATTTACTGTTTACTGTTCAAATACAAGGCCTTGTGTGTTCCATTGACATGTCCCATTTTTATACTGAACCTGAATCACAAGTTGAAAAGCTTTGATAGCTTAGATGGTAGTGCTCACATCCCACCCAAGCTATTTTCTTTGCTCCTGATATAGAGAGGATAATTTTTCATCAACTCAGCCGGTCATAAAAGTGCAAATCCAATTCCTTATTTGAACAGGGTCGACCTGGTTGGCACATTGAGTGCTCTGTTATGGCTAGCAGTATACTAGGAGGATCCATGGACATACACACCGGAGGAGTAGACTTGAAGTTTCCTCATCATGACAATGAACTTGCTCAAGCAGAGGTAAAGAAAGCCCTCCAGAGTAGATGAATCCAAACGTGATCCCTGATCTCGCAAGACACAGTTGGTCTGCGGTGTTATATAACATCACACAGTCTAGTTTTTGCCACATCCGTCCTGCGTGCACACTGTGGTAGATACTCTGAGTTGGATTAAGTTTTTTTTTCCTTCTTGATAAGGCAGTGGATGCTTAACCCTAACACTCCTCAATCCTTCACTTGTTGGAGGACTGAGGAGTGTTAGGGTTAGTGATATTTCGGTTCTTGTGCTGGTTATATACTGCATGGACTCACAGATATGAAGTGCGCAGTTAAAAGTAGAATTGAAGTTCCCCATTCTGGTCACTGTGCAACTGTGTAAGTGAATAAAATGTCATTTGTGTTACCTCACTGGTCCAGTTTGGGACAGTGAAAGCTGCCGGAATGATTACAAAAGCATTTTTGTTGATCAATGTGTAATGCAAGGATTGAAGCACATACAGTTTTAAAATTGCTTTTTTCTTTCCACCATTATCGTGCATCATGTATAAGTATTGATTCATAAATACCTCAGACAGCCTCCCTTTTCAAGAACATGCAACTTGACCTTGTATTAGTATTTGGGAAAATGAAAGAAAAATTTTAGAACAGAATTGTTGGAAATCCATCACATGTTGACTTTTTCTGACTCTCTGAATAAAAAGGTATTTATGAATGGGCATAAATATGTGCTTGCTCAGGAGAACGAATGCTGATAATTCTTCTAAGCCAGTATTAAATGTGCGTTTAAGACTGGCCAAACGCATATTTATTTATAATTTATGAGCATATTGTTTTCACTCTAATTTTTCAGAGTTTGAGAGAAAAACAGTTCACAAACTTGCCAACTTCATGACCGTCTACTTGCTAGTGCAGACACATGTATCATGCAGGCTTGATATATTTTTTTGCCCCAATGCCGAAATTAATGCACGGTCACGTAACCCATAGTTCTAATTTCCAGCCTTTTTGGGTTGTTCTCGTGTCCTGATCAGGCCCACTATTCCAATGACCACTGGGTCCGCTACTTCCTCCACTCTGGCCACTTGACCATCGCCGGTTGTAAGATGTCCAAGTCTCTCAAAAACTTCATCTCCATTAAGGATGCCTTGAAGCAGTACACCTCTCGGCAGATACGCATGGTGTTCCTACTTCACTCCTGGAAGGACACTCTAGACTACTCGGCAGACACCATGGATGTCGCAGTGCAATATGAGAAGACAGTTAACGTAAGTGTTCACCACTCAGTGCCGGGGTTCCCAGTACGGGGGTTCTCAGGTTTATACACATAGCCGGGGTGCCTGAAATTGGAGAAAGGAGCTGGGTCTGGTAACAAAAGACCGTACTCGGAACAAAAGACCTGCAGCAGGGAATTGCCATTATTTTTTTGGCACAGAGTGCTGGCATTAGCGGAGGTAAGAATACAATGAACTAAAGATTTTTTATACAGTTGTAATGGAAAAATTACGTACACTGGAAGTGTATGGACTGGACGGATAGGTTTTTAAGACTGTGCAGATAGATTCATTGCAAATATTCTTTTCCCTTGCAGATCAGGAAGCTCGTCCAGTTTATTCACACAAACTTGTAAATGAACTACTACGAGGGGTAGATGTTCTGAGTGACAGGATATAAAAAAAAAATACGCAAGAGACAATCTTAAAAACTGTAATACAGGGGATTTGCAATGTCATGCGCCACCAAGAGGTTGTCACAGACAGGCCTGTTATGCTGTACATTGCTGCTGCGTTGTTTGATAAGAACTTGAATTGTTTGGCTTGTTTTGGTTTAATCCCTTTGCGCCAGGACGTGGCTAGACATGCTGTAAAAATTGAGATCCTCAGCCCGCTTTTCAGCTATTATTCTCGGCCCACGCTCGAGCGAACACGGTGAAAGAAGGCAGACCCTGGTTCTTGTATATATGGTAATTGGCCTTTGTGTGTAGCCCAGAAATGAAAACATATTCCCCACTTTGAAAATAGGTAATGGGAATGTGGAAGCTTGAGTAGAGCCGCATGCAGCTCAACCAGCCTTTTCACTGTGTAATTCAAAGCGTGCAGAGCATGCTGGGCCACAAACCGAGAATTTGTGGTTTGGCAGGTGGCCTTTGTGGCCAAGCGAGGCTGGAATTCTTGGAGTCTTCTTTCGGAAAGAAGTTCCCGCCGAGAATGGATTGAGTTGAAGATTTGGAAGTGTTCAGAGTTATCCATGTTAATTCATATACATTGTAAAATGATGGTTTTGGTCGATTCATGGAATGCCCTACTCTTTTCCTCATTGTTTCCTGACATTCGCTCATATGCAAATTGCAGCAAGTCAGCAATTTTTTGTCCCCCGTAAACTTGAAAACTGACCTGTTTATTACAATCTCTTGGCAGTGGTGCACTGTATTGTGTATTGCCCATACTGGACACTTCCAGTTCGTTTGATTTAAACTTTAGCATAGAAAAAGAAAGTGTTTATCTTGAAGTTGTATTTTTTATGAGATTGTGATTGTGAGAGCTCTTTAATTTCTTTGGCTCAGTCCCGTGTATACTGTCCATTATTTGTTTTGTTAAGCTTTAACCACTTCGCGCCGGGTTAGTTTTCAATGTTGATGATGCTGGGCTGTGATTGTTATCATTTTTTTTGTTTTGAAAATTCTTCAAAAATTAACCATTTCATTTAATGGACGTTTATACCCACATGAAGTAATCTTTTGGCACTGGACTAAGTTGACAAGTGACCTTCATTGACGCCTGAGTGTTTCAGCCAGGCCCACAGCCTTGTAAAAAGAGCCCATATTGTGCGGTGTTATATAACTTTCTTTTTTCACAAACCTGGCTCAGTGCACTGCTGACCTCTTTTCCATATGGGCCAGATTAGCGTGCAGCGATACTGTGTGGCTCATCGCTGCGGTGGTGGAGCGCTTTTATCCCTGGTGGTAATCCCCTCGCTCTAAACACCCCAAACCGTGGTATACTGTTTCAAAACAAGGCTGGAGTATCTCCACTTTTGAGAGTAAAAAATGTGGGTAATGCCCAGCAAGCCTGCCTTGTCCGAGTTCAGAGACCCCGGCCACGAATATAAGGCCTATGGCTCCGCTACCGGAGCCCCCGTCGGCAAGTGGTTAATCCAACAGTAACACCTTCATATCTGGTAATGAGCTAAAAACTTAGAAATACTTGACCACAGCCCTATCGGAAAGAACTCAAATACTGCAGGTTATTGCAAGATCATGTGAAAGGGGTTTATGTAACTAATGTTGTAGAAATTGAGTTTTTGTTCTTTACTTCAGATCTTTCTGCGTTTGCTAGTACCTAATTTGGTAAAATAATTATTAAGAACATTCAATATATAAATGTTTGCTTTGTGATTGTTTTCTGTAGGAGTTCTTCCTGAATGTGAAAGCTATACTACGTAGTACTCCCTCCAACGGCCCTGAGGCATTTGAGAAATGGAATGAGCCAGAATTGAATTTGAACCAACAGTGAGTATCCTCTTCTATACAAGCGGGGAAAGTTGAAGAACAGAGCATGCGTATGATGTACCGGAAAGTTACGGTCATGAGTGTTTTTCCAGAACAGAAGGGTACATGTATTTCATGACTTTGTGTCTTTTTAACCCCTTAACGCCGGGATTGTTTTGACCGCGACTGCTTGACCTTTGAGCTACTTCCCAGTGAAGACTGTACGTGTATATACTATCTTGTCTATACAGGTATGGCCGTACTACAGGCTGGCATTTCTCCATGTTAACACTGCATTTGTTTCATGCACTCATAATGTCCAAGAAATCTTTGGAAGTGGACTTTGGGTTGAAATTTGAACTTGGTTTCTGTACACGGGAAGTTGTAGTCGTAGCTTATGGGAATAACCTGAAGTGTTAAAAAATATCAGCTTTAGACAAGAAATACTGCACGACATTATTGAAATGACTCCAATGAGTCACTTTATATGTGTAAATGTACATGTGGCATTTAGCTGTACATCAAAATTGGTTACTCAATCTTGCCTATTTCAGAAGTTGAGGTTTTCAGGCAAAAGAGCTTGAAGAAAATGGCAATTGAAGAAGCTACATGGAATATTTCAGAATTATTCAGTAAAAAGTTGGTGTTTGAGATATTCAGGGTAAGGAGAGAAAACGTTTGTACTACATGCTTTGTTTCTGCACAGGTTTCAGACCTGCAGGTCAAAGGTCAATGAGGCCCTGTGTGACTCCATTGACACCAAGACAGCGATGGAGTCTATGCGAGCTCTGATTGGCCAGTGCAATGTGTACATACAGGACAGGCGGACTGTTAAGGCCACACCCAACAGGATGTTGCTACAGAATGCTGCTGTCTTTATCACAAAGATGCTGAGGGTAAGGCCAGTCACTCTTCATGTATGGTCACTGTCCTTCAGGGCATTATACAGGCATATATTCCATAGGTAAATAGAGACAGAAACTAAACTGATGTTTGTTGTTTGACTGCCAATAAGCCCCTTTTAGATGTGGTACCCGTTCTGATATTTTCCTTTCAACTTTTTCTACTGACTTTGACCCTAACCCACAAGAGCATGGAGTACTACAGCGTCGAGTGTAGCATAATCTGGCAGCTTGTAGAGTCGCGTCAACGCAGCTTTCGAATTGTTGTCCAATCACATGGTTTAAGACCTAACGCAGCGTGCACATTACGAAGCAACCTACGTGGGAATCACTGATCAGGCTTGTGTAAAGATCGAGATGGAGTCTCTGCATGCCTATGGCAGCATCGTGCTTCCATAGAGAAAATAGAGGAAAGGCTGCTACTAAAGGAATATTACTAGGCCCTATGTTCTCTTTACAAAGGTGTTCTTCGGGCGCTTTGGTATGAAAACTATTTTTAGTGATTCATATATTTGGAAAAAAGACAACAGGTATGGACTGGCAACAAAAGCAAGGTAGTTTGGTCGACAAACCCGCTGACCAACATCAAAGTGTTACTATAAGGTGTATGTATCTTATCGTGTAAAAAATATTGGCAAGGAAAATAGTCTTAACCCTAACACTCCTCAGTCCTCCAACAGGGGAAGGATTGAGGAGTGTTGGGGTTGAAAAGAAAGTGTTGATGAAAAGAATAAAAGCAGTTCTCTCTCAGTGTACTTGTACCTGGTGTAGGAAGTAATGTGTATGGAATAATTCAATTGATTTTATGCCTCTTAGCTCAAAAGAAAGAAGCAAAGGCATGTACATGCATGATAAAAGTCTTCCATAATGCTGCTTATTTTCAGGTGTTTGGTGCAATAGAAGGTGATGAACCCATTGGCTTCCCATTAAGTGGGGCTACGCAAAATGCTAATGTAAGTACCAAACCTGCAATCTTGCAGTCTGAGTAATACTCAGTTCTTGGTGGTCATTTGTAATCTTGACAATGGAGCTATGCCTAGATAGCTGGGATGAGCTGCCAAGCTGTATCTGCATTCACAGGGGCACAGTATCAGAAGGTACATGTACATGTATGCTGGGAAATGAAATTGGCCCAGTTGAAAACATGAGTGAAGGATTTCAACAAAAATGGTGGTCATAGCAGAAAAAAGTGCTTCACTGTCCCCATAGCACATCTGATATACATGAACTAATGTAGTACCAGCCTGGCTGTACAACCTTGTACCCAATGTCACATCAATACGATATGATGAAAGCAACACTTTAAACCATTGGAAAGATCAAGATAATGAATGCACCCTGTGGTGTACATCACTCGTTTACTACAGTGATGTCAAGATCCAGTGATGCACTCTCGACAAATAAAAAATTTCATTGTTTACTGCAGTATAACAATTAGATTTGAAATAGGGATCAACCAATGTAGGTTTTAACTGCCGATCCAATGTCAACAGCAACACAAAATCAGTGGTACTCCCTTCAAATTCAAAAGGTACTGGTAATAGGGTTAGTTGTTTGCCTTCACTGTCACTGAGTTGAGAGAATCGTGGACATCACATCGCTCACACGATACCGATAGTGCTCCATTGTATTCAAATCTAACACACGAAGTGCATGTACAGTACATGCAGAATAGACACACAGCCCCTCCAGCTGCATCACGGCTAGTCTTTAGTCAAGGTACGCATCACACCAGTGCACCATGCTCAGCTCGTGGCTTCACCACTCACAATGGTGTCTTTTGTTGCACCAACAGCAGAGGTGCATGTCGGGTGTCCAGGTAGCCACGCACTCCTTAAGGCTAAATTGCGGCCTACGTTCAGACTGGTCACACAACACCTCGTGGTGCCACACACGATGTACATGTAGTCCCCTGGCTCTTTTCATAGCAATCAATGGAAATAATAAACATGAACACAGACTGCTCCTTGGATCCATGGTCCGTGCATTGAGTTGTCGCAGCACAGATCGCGCAGGTGTAATTTCCGGGGATATTTGACGTGGGTTAATCATGGTACAACTATCCATTCATCAAATCAAATGAAAAAACATTGTTTTAATTCATGCTTAAATAAAAATATGACATTTGTGTTTGCCACAACTGAGTGCAGAGTTTGTTCCTTTCTTAAGTTTAACATCAGGACTCATATCGGCTAGGACGGAATATTGACAAGAATATAATATAAATTCAGTGCTCTGAAATATGTGATTGCAGAGCTTTCTGTAACTGAATACCTTTTTCAGGGCAAGCAGATTAAGTAGTAGAAGGTACTCAGTTTAAGCTTGGCAATCACATATTCTAGAGCACTGATTTGTATATTGTCACCAGACCAATCATGTTTGGTCCTTGACATATTTGTTATGTAACAACATTCCACTGAATGTGTACATGAATATGTTGAGTTTCTTGGTTCACCTTGGCTCAGCTCGGTTTAGATTTTCAGGGCATAGCTTGATAGGTCAGCACTGGCAGTACTCCTGCACCAACTCATCTGGGTTCCTGTCAAAATAAACATTATGAAACAGTCGTTTGAGGAAGTCCTTCATCCAGGGCACCTTTCCTGACACGTACATGTATTTGTTACAGGTTGAAGAGACCGTCATGCCCTATCTGCAAGTCTTGTCAGAGTTTAGAGAAAAGGTCAGGCAAACTGCAAGGCAGCAGAAAGGTAGGTAGCAGTGATGCATATGAACGACACCAACCCTAGATCCTCGCAAATATCAAAGGATGTTTGTTAAGATTTGTGGAAGCGAGGAAGGTGTGGGATCCCCTCTTGTAACATCACAGTCACAGTGTTTTTCCTGCAAGTGGTTGGTAAAACTATGGTTGGCTGTCAGGAAAAAGGAAAAGAGAGAAAGAATTCACAAAGTGTTAAAAATTTTGCTCAGATATCAAAACATTAGACAATAATATGTGTAGTAACAAAAAACTAAATGAAAATATAACCAATGGGACTAATGTCCATTTTGAACGAATTGGATGTAAACTCGAAAACCAACCAAAAGGAGATATTTATGCACAATTTTGCTTACAAGTTGTAGGCAAACTTCGAGCGGTCTGTAGAGCTTGTTGTTTGTTCCATCGTGAAGTATGGTCCTTGGAACTGGGAGCAAAGAAATTGCGCTGTGAATTTCCTGCAGGGTACTGTGCAGAATTCAGGCTGCTGGATGTGTTCAGAATGCACGAAGGACTGAGAGTTTTCATGCAGGAAGATTAAACCACGTCCACCTTGAAGTACAGTGGTTGCACTCCTCTCTCAACCCACAAACGTAACAACATATCAGCTTTTCTTAAAAAAAAGCATGCTGAGGCTACGTTGATTGGATATGATTAAGTGTGTGGAGTGACACACCTAACACTGGTATGCATGTAATGCATTCATACTTGGCAAAATGCAGCATATTTCTGAAGTTCAAGTTGTACTTGAAATATCATCCAAGTGTACTCAGATTGTTCACAGTAACAACCAACTTATGTTCTACGAGAACACTACTCTCCTTAGAAAATGACTCGGCACTTTTGCACTCTCAAATCTTAAGGAAATTATTTAAACAGGCCTGTCTCTAATTGAGAATGGTAACCTCCTTCATCAGCCCTAGTGATTGCAACTTCTCTGCTTTTTAGCTGTGGATATATTGAAGTTGTGTGATGCTTTGCGAGATGACATCTTGCCAGACCTAGGTGTAAGACTAGAGGATAGAGATGAAGGGGCAGCGGTGGTCAAACTGGTAGACAGAGAAACAATACTACGAGAAAGACAACTTGCTAAGCAGGTTTGCAAAGTACTTTCATATTCATTTCATTTATGATAGGCAGTGGCTATTTTATCATTTCACAGTCCGGATGTGCTTTTCTTGTTGTAATGGAGTACCGAAGTGTGACGTCACTGTGAACCAGAAAGTGCAGTGCAAACGAATGGAGTAAGTGCGCGTGTTGGTTCACGTGCTGGTTCTGGCGCTAATGCCTTGTACACTCTAATTGTGCGTGTGACGTATTCACTTCGGTACTCTATGGCAAGGCCCCTGAATACGAACAGAGAGTGTTTTGGGGTACTAAGAAATTTTACAATAAATCTTTGTGTGGTGCCACGCTTAGATTGTCATTGTGAATTGGCCTGTGTACAGATGACGTCGCACTTTGCTCACGTGCACTTTGCTGAGGAGCTAATGAGGTTGCCACGCTTAGCAGAAAAGCACACACTCTAGCACAGTGTGGTGTTACCAACATGCTGTGATTACTAGCTCAGAATTAAAGGGGTTTGGGCTTATTGTAAGTCCCCTAAACTTCCTTTTAGTTCAAGGATATCTACATTTAATATTTTTGCTACCAGACACCGAGGCTTTCATCAAACTTAACCTGTAATGTAGATAAGAGAGGAACAACTGCAGACAAGTGTCAGGCCTAGAAACCCCTTTATCATATTTTTATATCTTAAGCATAAGGCAGTTTCAAAAGCAATTGCATACAGGTGTTGTCATTGACATTGTACACATAAATGTAAAAGTCAATAGTCCTGTTTAAATGCATGTGTTTTGATTACAACAGTGAAATGTCTCGCCAAGTGCTGCAAACTTGATATTTTTTGGCACTGCCAGCCTTATATGAAAGATTCTACGGCAGTGGAACCTATACAGGCCTCAAACATCTGTTTCTGTGTTGAAATTGAGATTATTGCATTAAAATATCATTCTCAGGACACGTTAAAGGACACCTATTAAAGTTTCTCTTCTGGTCACTAACCTGATTATTTCCATGAGCTCAATTTTTCCATTCTCTGGCATTATTATTTCTAGTAGCTAAACGTCCTTGTTGTTCCTCCCTCAAAAGGTTCCTAATTAAATCCGTTGGATTCAACAGGCTTTAAACTTAAGGAGTTGAACGTTGAATGTGAGTTAAATATTCCAAGAGGGTACTCAAGGGTGTCCATATTTTCTTTCTGATGGGGTACTTAAAGCAAATGAAGTGTACATGTAGCTTGTGTATACCCTGTGTTCATTTTAGGTGTTCAAAAGAGTGTGGCCATCCAAGGGGCAGGACACCTGCACCCCCACCTCAGAGTTGTGTCACCTTGTGTGACCTTTAACCCAGAGCGAATGCTTCATGATTTGATATCATTCATATAAGCAGGACCCAGATAAAATGATACAGTGTTCAGGTTTGAAATGTCAGTGATGCAGTTTTGTCATTTTTTGATGGATGCAGCAAGCCGAGGAAAAACAAAGGAAGAAAGAGGAAGCTAAGAGGAAAGAGCAAGAGAAACAGGCAGCCAAGGATGCCCAGAGACGCATTCCTCCATCACAGATGTTCCTCCAGGAAACTTCCAAATATTCCTCCTTTGATGAGAAGGTAGATCATCTCCACAATCTGTTGATTCTGTTGATGAGTGGGCCACACCCATTCTAAAAGATGGTTACAGCCCTACCATACCATGCTTGAGGGAAAAGTTAAGAACACATTGAAAAGCCAGGTCATTCCTGTTGGTATATGCCTTAACAAATGTATGTGAATGTGCCCATTTGTAAATAACCCCATTTGAGAATGTTTTCCTCTTCAAGGTGGGGATGTTCCCAAAATGAATTCGTCTGTATAAACTCTCAGAGATCAAGGTCATTATGAAATGAAATGATCTATTCCCGGCCCTCTTGGCATTTGAAAAGGTAGACCAGGGTTTAGTTTTGTTTCTAAGATGTTAACTGTTGTCACATAATAGATCTGAGATGTGTCTACACAGTCGAGCCTGGTAATAACTCTGATCAGTTTGTCTTATTTGCTTACTGAGACCCCTCCTGTAATGTAAGTGAACGTTCACCCCAACATATTTCAAACCCTAAATATATTGTTTTCACACTTACCCCCAGGGAATGCCAACCCATGATGCAGAGGGGAAGGAGCTAAGTGGAAAACAGCTTAAGAAACTTGCCAAGTTGTACCAAGCACAAGAGAAACTCCACAGTGAGTACCTCAAGATGTGTGGGATGACCCCAAGTACTGATTAAGCAGCAACAGCGACGGGCGTATCTCAATGATGAATTTTTTCTGTAATTTTTTTTTTCAAATTCAAAATCATAATACCAAAAATGTGCTGTTGAGAATGCTTGTTATTGATTTTCTACATTGGAGCTTCTGGTGCAGTGATGGCATCAGAAGTGCCCAATGGCTGCCATCTTCCAAGATGGTTTGTAATCACTAGTTGAACCGCATAACTGATTGATTTGTTTCATGAACATTGGTTCAGAGTACTTTTTGTGTCTTGCAATAGGATATTAACCTCTCACCAGAAACCACTTAGTGAACCAAAAAACCTTCAAAGACCATCTTACAACTCTGGTTAGGACCGTGGTGCAATAGTACTATTGTAAATACTCTGAACCCAATTTCATTAATTCTTGAACTGCTCTTAACTGTATTCTTCTTCGATGTCTTAAACTCTGTACAGAGTAGGAAAATGTCTACTGTTGCTATCAACAATTTCACTGGCTACAGAATACTATCACCTTTTGAAATAAGATGGCCAGTTATGCTGTATGTGCCATGTTTCATCTTGCTTAAGCAGAGAGACTGAAGGACATGAAAGAACAACTTTGACAAAAACATTCTAACAATATTTATGTATCTACGAAATAGAAGCTTATTGGCACATTTAATATATTTTACTTGATGCATTCTTTGACTTTTCAAGCTTATGTGGAGCATAAAATTCTGTTCTTCCATTTTATGTCATCGGGTGTTTCATGGGAATATATCCCTTATTTCTTTATCCTGACATCGACCTTTGTGAGCTTTCTGCCTTAGTTTGGTAATGTGAAGAAGCCATATTTTTAAAGAGAGCAGTGTAAAGTTATGTATTTGTGATTTTGTGTACTCATAAAACCTCACGATGACAGTCAGCCCTGGCATGTGGTGTATTTGAGTACCTGTAGCTCGAGTAGATTGACTTTAAGGACGGTTAAGTCAGTACAAACGAAATGATCCAACATTCAAAACACCCTTACATCATATACTGAAACGTTAGTGGTCAGTCATTCGCAGGTTTTTGGCAGCTAAAGATTGACCAACTGTGACTTACTATTGGTACAAAAAACACAAATAACAAAAAAACGTAAAAATAAAAGAAAATAAGCCACTCAAATTAATACCAAATGTGCTACCAAATACGTACAAGAATACTTCATTGTTTAAGACTGACAAAGGATATTAAATCTGTAAACAGGGCCCTATGTGTACTCCTTCATTGAGATTGAAGGAGTATACGGAGGGCCCTGTTTAAGGGTCTAGAAGGAACTGGGTTTTTAGGCAGGGCTGTTGCCAAATTAAATGTAAACTTCGTGCAAGCATTTAGTCGCCTTTATAAAATAGTGGCCAGGGTCGGGAAGCCAAATACAGGTACATTTAAATCTGTTGCCCGCTTGGGATGTAGGATTTGCTCACTGGACTGTGTGTGGCTGTGACAGATTTCCACAAATGACTCTTATTCATGAGGAGGTCATCTGGTGGATGACCCATTTCAGTTGTAAGTATGACATAAGAGCCACAAAGTCGGAAGGAAAGCATACTTAAAAGCAGTTTGTGACGGATCAGTACATTGGCCGGGTCTAATAAGTAAGGTCTGATTATGGTCAGTAGCAGTGATTTAGGGCCTTGATGCTGAGCCTTGGCATTAGGGCTGCCCTATAACCTTAGCTTGAGGGCAGAAAGCCTTGTCCTTGAAGACCCATGCCTTGTAATTAATTAAATAAAAACACAACCGGAATAAACACACTTGGAAATAATCGTACAATAACACAGTCGTGTATAATCGGCTTACTTTAATGTTTGTCACTTTGGATCGTGTTCCAACACAGTATCCACTGACTGTATTGCTACGTTATGGGTGTACAGCCTCTCTTTGAATTTTTTAACTGTTGAAAAATAAAGGTGACAATTGTGATGACTTTCTGAATTACCCATCCGAGCAAAAGAACGGTAACTGTAATTTGTCCCAGCTGCATCATCTTTAAATTCTTTGAAAAGTTTATAGTGGGATCACCTTGCTTTTGGATACTCTTCATTGGGATGTACATTGTACAGTACATACGCTTGACATGCATTAAACATGTATTATGATTTACATAAAAGTGGGCGTTGGTTGATGTTTCATTACAGGGGCTGGCACAGTAATTGTTGTGTAACAGCTGACAGCGTTAACAGCTGAAAAGGCCAGTGTACATGAATATGCATGTACCAAACCTGAAGCTATTGCATTTAAGTAGTGAAAGATTTGTAGCTGAAAAGTAGACTTGTATGCCAGATATGGTATAATACTTGTAGTTTTTTTTAAAAAAATCTGTTTTAAATTTAAAAGAAATATAATTCTTGTAATTTTTTTAAAAAATAAAAATAACGATTTTGAACAACCATGGGTATCGGTAGAGAGACCATCATGATCTGTGGACTGCCGATCGCACTCCGAGTCACAGCTCTCTGTATAGAGAGAGTTGCACCAACTTCAGACTACATTATGGAGCTGTAATGGCTGTTCATTATGTGTGCAATGCAGCATGTGGATTGACACATCATCCACCATTTTGGTTCCAACGGTGGAGACACTCATGTCACAGCTCTGGTCCGAGAATAGTAGGCCTACTGCCCCCAGTAACTGATATTTTGATGTGATAATTAGAAGGTCACTGATCCTCGTAGTCTGATCTTAAGGACATCACACAGAATTCATTTCACTAGGTAGTCATCAATCACTGGACTTTAAATCACTGTATATAGGTGTGAACGCTGGCTACATGGTGTTTCAGGTGTAAATCCTAAGTAATTTTACACAGTGGGTCCCCCAACGGAACGCTACGCAGCATTCATTTTCTCCAGAAGTAGGCCTGCTGATGTGACGTTCACCCCCCCCCCCCGACAAAGGCGCCCTCCTCCCCGAGGCGTGACGGCGGACGGCACGTACCGGAAAGTCCCTGAGCGGCTAGAGACAAGTCCGTTCGGATGGAAGTATACCGCCCCGGTCTGGAAACTCCGTTTGCAGGGCTGTTCGGCACCGGAAAGGTCTGACTTGATTGGCCCGGAATTGGGACGCAACTTAATTAAACACCACGCGATTCACCAAATAAGACGGCCTGTGACTCAAAATAACGATCCTTGGACGCCTGACTTACGTGCAACAAAATGGTAGTTGGTTTATTCCACGGACGTACATAAACAAAATCTGGACTCGCAATGCCCTTCAGCTTATAGAGATCATTGAATCCACTAGCGGCCATTTTACCGAGCTTGCCCGGCAATGCCCGCCTGTAGTTCTCCCTGGCGTCAATTGAAGCGAGCCAACCCGTGCATTTATATTCGGCTCGGTAAAGTGGCCGCTGGTTGGCCTTTAATTCATAAAAAGGCGTTGCAAGTCCAGGTTTTTTATACGTCCGTGGTTTATTCATCAAGGCCACTTCAATCATTCACTCAACTAATACACCCGTAGAGGGCGCTCTCTTAATGGGTGGACTGCGTGACTAGACTTTGCCCGGAGCAGTGAACCCCACACTCATGTGCATCCAGTGCCACCGGGACCTGAATAAGTCAATAGGGCTATTTCAGGGTTAATAACGCCACTCGCAACTCGCACGGCGAGATACCGATTCCCCCTTTCATCGACCGTAATCTCCCACACGGAACTCTTACTGCACTCCCAAATAGCCCCTCTGTAGCGGCGTAAAACTGTTATAGCGCCCTCTTTCGGGTGATTAGTGAAATGCACCGTTCGCTTCTTCCACTCGATGATCCGCTACGTACATGAGCGACATCTTTCCTTTCGATTAAGTAAACCCCCAGGAATGCAACAGTTGGTAAGACAAAGGAATTCTCCCATATTATGTGTCATAAAGGGATATTAGAATAAGCTTAAGGGTCATCTGGAGAAAAAGGGGTTAATTTGGGAGAAATAATGGGACGTTGTAACGCTAGTAAATTATGAAGGGCCGTTATTACTGGGTTCATGTATTACCCTACTGCTCGGATTTACATATACATGTACTTATATCATAAGTCACGTGACATTTACACAGTAAGACAGTTAATGGGGGCTCATAGTAAGGGTAAATTTATTCATAGGGATGTGTAGTCAACCGTTTCTTTATTTCATCATAATGGATTTGACTAAGGTTTATGTACATGTATTGCTACATAAGGTGTACTTCTATTTTCTCTATCCATTGTAGCGAACCGCTGACTTGGGGCTTGGAATGGGCTGCCATCATTAAGGTAGCGAATAAACGGTTCAAGTTCAAGTTCTGGAGAGAGCTGTTTCCACGGGCCAAGTTTTTTATCAGTGTGTTCACACTTGCGTTCCTTGTGTAATTTAAGAGGTTACACCCTCAACCTACCAAGCCCCTCAACGACACACGCACTATCGACCCAACGTACGAGGGTCTTACTCGCTCAGTTGCTTGCTCTGCCCACACCAGTGGAGGGATTTTACAGCAGGATCGAACCAAATTAAAGGTTCTGCTGTAACACACTGCCGTCGCGCCTTATTTAGCCTCGCAAGCCGGCCGCCGCCGCGACTACGCATGCGTGCGCACGCTGCATATGTGACCAAGCAGTGACTCCTGCTAACCAATTGCCCTACGCGCAAGGCGGAGCCTTGCACCGCGCTTGTTTAACACAAAGCTATGCGCAAGTTTACATCTGCCCTTGTTACCATACGATGACATTCAACCATACGATGACAGGCGACGCGACGCACGACAGCACGACGCGACGCTTTGTCGACTAGACGCCACGGCACGATACGCCGGCAAGACGAGCCGGCACGACACGACGCCAAGACGGCACGACACCATGCATTCAACACAACATTAAAGTAAAGAGAAAGGAGGCGACGCCATGACACGACGGGACGACGCGACGGAGCCGTCGTAGCGTCGCGTCATGGCGACTATAGAACACCATTATATTGTAATAAAGATGTGTGGCTCTTCGTAAAAACGAAAATCCACTAATCGACTTTTCTACCTTTGATGTCATTACGTTGCATGTGTACGAGGGGCAGTAAGATTTGTGTCCTTTCGTGAAAGCCAAATTCCACTTATCGAGATTTTGGCCCTTTACAACACGAATGTAACTGAAATTGAAAACAAAACGACTTTTGACATGTGTGGCTCTTCGTGGATGGAAACCGTGACGATTATATCCACGAGCTATATACGTAATACAGCCATCATTAAGAGTTTTCGCTGCTTGTGCAAACATTGAAATCCAAACTGTAGTATATTTGGAGTAATTTTAAGATGATGTATATTTGTATGTAAGTAAACCTCGAAATTGTTTTAATGTAAAATTTAATTTGGACATTATTATATATATTTATTTACATGTAAAATTTCCCAAGCATTTGTATCCTTGTCATATATCAGCTCACGTGTCTTCCAACAATGTTATTCATCCTAATTTACATTTGTAGGAGTAAATGTATTTCAGCGGCAACATCAAACGTGTATTAGACAATTCTTAAAAATACTCCAAATGGTCAACAACAGCTGCATGCCTAACCATGGCGGCATCCGAGCAACTCAAATCGCAGATCCGTCCAGTTATGCCATTCAGTCGGTTCAATGCGTACTGTTGTGGCCACCACACCTTCACTAAACAGGTTGGTCACAGGGGTGTTTCGGTCAGTGTTACCGGTGAACACCTGCAACAACAAATCAATCGATCGATCGGTCGGTCAATGTACGTGGTCCTGTAAGATAGCCCCTTTCTCTTAAAGTCCTTTTCCTGCTGATTTTCTTTCCATTGAAACTTGGTAGAAAATGCTAACCTTCATACACACGATGCGTTGGTGCAGTTGTGTACGAGGTGGCTTCATCAGAGCGGGAGTCACAATAAAGAGACTCCTGACTGCTTCAAAAGGTGACGAAAATTAATTTTGTGAAATATCATCTGAGTTTGTTTTTTCAGTTTATAGCATGTAGGTTTCCAGATTTTTTAGTAGTTGAAGTCTTTGTTGCAAATGGCCGTTGCGGTGTTCCGCCAAGGCCATTTTTGCGCATGCGTGCATCATTATGAATTTATCGGCGAAAAATTCCACTGCGAAGTAGGGAAATTACTGCGTTCATTATCAACCAGCAACTACAAGGTATCACATTTTATACGCACCACGATGTTCCCGTTTCTATCTTTGACATGTGTACGCTCAGATGAAGGCTGTTTTTGATAGGACACCTTGTACTTCGTCATCCACCAATCGCCACCCGGATCTCCTTGGGTAATGACTCCAGACACCACTGTCCTTTCACCGAGATCCACCTCGATCCACTGATTACTACCGTTCATTCTGCAGACAATAAAATCCCATAAAGATCGGTGAAATAACAGCAAATCGTAAACAAACTATGTTAATTGAGGGTTAACAAAAAAGCACAGATAGACTGCAACTCTTCCACTTATGTAAGGGCATGGATCGAGGGAGAGATCATACATATTCAGTAGGCCAAATTTTTGTCCGGCTTTCTGACCGCGGAAATCTCGTTGGCCTTGCCCGATTTTTTATTTATTCTACTGTTTCTGCTCTGATAACATGAAAGTGAAGAAATGAGGAAAAGTCATTGAAAAGGGACACGTAAGATGTCCTGCGGTGTTTAACCCTCGGGGAGTGGTTGAATGTGATCCACTGATATTATTGAATACTTTCGACAAAAAGCATCAAAGTTCGTGGTGATCTTCCATAGGTTAGCTTTGGCTAGTTCAGAAACTGTCAGCATCGTAAAAGGCCGCCTCACAATCTCCAGTGGCTTGACCCAAACAAGGGTGTTCCGGGTACAGGTTTTATACGTCCGTGATATGGGTGTGTCGTTTCCCACTAATACTTACGTGGCGGTTGACCATGCGCTATCGCCATTGAGGCGTGCGGCCTGGGGAGGCCAGCCCCCATACATACTGGACGCCGAGATTTTTGCGTCGGGGATGGACCCGTCCTCCATCCCTAGCGGCCTTGGGTTCGCACACTCGACTCTCTCTGTGGGAAAATGGGGAGAATAGGATCACCATTTGTAAAAGACTGTTTAGGAATACACTTGAGATTAAACGTGTACTCAATAAACAGAAATTACAGTAACACAAGGAGAGAGAGAGAGCAGTTAAAGTGCAGCTAATCGACCCCCAAATAAGGCGGTTTGAGGCGGGAGTCAGTGAGGTGGTTTTAGGCGGGAGGCAGTGAGGCCTCCGGGACTGAGGCGGGAGGCGGATGCGGGTAGGTCGCGGCGAGAGGCGGGCGGTCAGCCGGGAGGCGGTTGCGGGTAGGTCGCGGCGAGAGGCGGGTGGTCAGGCGGGAGGCGGATGCGGGTAGGTTGCGGCGAGAGGCGGGTGGTCAGGCGGGAGGCGGATGCAGGTAGGTCGCGGTAAGAGGCGGGTGGTCAGGCGGGAGGCGGATGCGGGTAGGTTGCGGCGAGAGGCGGGTGGTCAGGCGGGAGGTGGATGCGGGTAGGTCGCGGCGAGAGGCGGGTGGTCAGGCGGAGGCGGATGCGGAAATTGATAATCACCGCAAAATTGCTGACGGGAGTGTGATTGGAAAATGGATGAACCAATGGATGGGGTCGTAAGATCGACGTCTCGTGACGTAGCCCCGGTCAGACGGTAGGTTGATTGGTCGCGCGGTTACCGGGTGGTGACTGAATGCGAGAAAAGTTAAGGGTACTCATGAAGCGCATTTAAAACGCCGCGGTGGCGCTGGCTCGTCATTCCCAATTCCACATCATCAGAAGGAAATTGAAGGCTACTCTACCTCGCAGTAATTTCTCCAAAGAAGATGGCCGCACCAATCTTCCAGCCGCCAACTTATCCACCGAGCGGGACTGAGGAGCCGCCGTTAGACTGCGCGCCGAAACTGACACGCGCCCTAGTAAAACGAGGCTGGCGCGAGTGTCACAGCGGTAAGGAAAACAGGCCGTATTATTTTAACATATACACCAAAGAGAGCCTGTGGTCCATGCCGCCTTTCCCACCAGAGCAGAAGGAGGAAAGCCGGGACGGTGGACCGGAGCCTGACGTGCTGGCGGCTGCGACGGCAGAACTTACCGGTAATCCAACTGGTACGCGCACTGCCAACGCTGCTGGCGAGATCGCAGGATGGAGACGTTGCGCGACTTTCTGGTGTGGTACAATAATCTGGACGTCACCCCGTTCCTTGAGGCTGTGCAAAAGATGTTTGCCTTCTACAGGGCGCGGGGAATGGACATGTTCAAATACGCCATATCCGTGCCCGGCCTGTCCCTGTACTACCTGCTTCTAACGTTACCGCGAGACGTCAGCTTCTCCCTCATCGACTGGGAGAACAAGAATCTGTATTATCTCTTGAAGCAAAACATCGTGGGTGGTCCGTCTATCGTGTTCCACAGGTACGACGAAAAGGGCAAGACTCTGATCCGCAACGGACCCAAGACCTGCGCCAATATCGTCGGCTTTGACGCCAATGCCATCTACTTGTGGTCCCTGATGCAACCCATGCCGGAAGGAACTTTTCTCCGTGGGAGAGAGGAGGACGGGTTCAGACCAGTACCGACCACAAGTTCTCGGTGAGAGCGTCGGGGTGGCTGGAACGGACGGCGCGAACCGAGGGCATCTTCATTCGCCACCAGCTTAACCGTGGCGAAAAGCGCATCGGTCCCAGACGCATTCTCGTGGATGGATTTTGCGAAGAAACCAATACCGTCTATCAGTTTCACGGATGTTTCTGGCACGGTCACCGGTGCCACTTGAACCCGCGAGAGACCAACAACGTCAGGAAGAAGTCCCGTGAAGAATTACGGGAGCAGACCGAAAAAAAATGTCGGAGTATATCCGTTCTCGGGGTCACAGATTGGTGGAGATATGGGAATGCGCCTGGCTGGAGGTGTTGTCGACAAATTGTGACGCGGCAGAGTTTGTCCAAACCGTACGACTACCTTTACAGAAGGAGAGCCTGGACAAGAATCGCATCATGGAGGGAGTGGTCAACGACGAACTGTTTGGACTGGTTGAATGCGACATCGAGGTCCCAGATCACCTACGAGACAGGTTTGCTGAAAAGAACGTTGACATCAGCCGCGACGACATCGGAGAGCACGTGCGCCAGTACGCGGAGAGGGAGGGACTTAATATGAAAAATCCTCGCCGCAGCCTCATCGGGAGCATGTTCGGTAAGCGGATGTTACTGGTTACCCCTCTGCTTAAATGATATCTCCAGCATGGACTCCGAGTCACCCGCGTCTATCAGCTGATTCAATATCGGTCATCTCCGTGCTTTCGACCGTTTGGCGAGGCCGTCATCGATGCCAGGCGGGACGGGGATGCCGATCCAGCGAAGGCCATCATCGCCGACACGATGAAACTGTTGGGAAACTCCGCCTACGGAAAGACCGTGACGAACCAGGAAAAGCATCGGGATGTGCGGATATGCGGCAACGTCGATGAAGCGGTGCGACTCATCAACAGCCCGCACTTTAGAGCGATACATCAGCCAGACGACAGTCTGTACGAGGTGGAACTGAACAAATCGTCGATTCACCTCGGTCTCCCGTTGCAGATTGGCTTTTTCGTGTACCAATACGCAAAACTGCGCATGTTGCAGTTCTACTTCAACTTCCTCTTGAAATTCGTCGACACGGCAGACTTCCAGCTGTGCGAGATGGATACGGATTCGGCTTACTTGGCCATATCCAGTAAGTGCCTCGATGATGTCGTGAAACCGGACATGCGAGCAGAGTACCAGCGAGAAAAGTCGGACTGGTTTCCACGCGATGATACTCCTGCCCGTCGCGCCTACGACAAGAGAACGCCCGGGCTCTTCAAAGTCGAGTGGGAAGGAGACGGAATCGTGGCCCTATGCAGCAAAACCTATTATTGCTTCGGGGCCAAAGACAAAATAAGCTGCAAGGGTCTCAATAAAGCTTCAAACAACCTCACCAAACGGAAATACCTCGAAACGTTGGAGACGCAGGTGGTGGGCGAAGGCGTCAACCGCGGGTTTAGAATGAGGCAGGGCGGTTCCATGTACACCTATGAGCAGGTCAAGAGGGCATTTACTTACCTCTACCCGAAGAGAAAGGTAGCGGACGATGGCGTTTTCACCACCTACCTGGACATATGACCGGCCAAACTCTATATACCCAGTTCGTGAAGCGCTTGATTCTTGCCGAAGGTCATACGCTCATCGAGCCACCCCCGGGGAACATCGTTTGGTGCTACGGGGAATACCAAGATGCTTACGACCATCTGGCTAGTCTGGTGCCTCAAATACGATTTGTGGAGGGCTATTCTGACGACTTACTTAAGACCCTTGACCGGGAGCAGAGAAACCTGGTTGTGATAGATGACCTCATGTCCGAAAGCGGTAACAATGCCAAGGTTACTGAACTGTTCACTAAAGGGAGTCACCACCGAAACCTGTCCGTCGTCCTCATTCTGCAGAACCTGTTCGTTGCCCACTCCCCTGACATTCGAGGGGGATTGGGAGGTGGCCTTGTCTGAAGTGACTTACCCGCTGTTGGATGAATGTGACCGAGGGCAATCTGTTAGCCTGCTCGGGGGGACAAGCCGATTCCAGATTTCACTTCCACCACCTTCCAGAGGGGTATTATCTGGTGCCCGAGGAATTACCGGCAAGTTTTGAACCACCCATCGATCACGATGGCCTTGTAAGGTTCTCTTACAACAAGTACATTCAAAAAGTCATCATCAAAACGGGCGACGGGGTAGTGCTCAAACTGCTGGGGCGTCTGGCGAACTTACTCGGCTTCGACGACGGTGCGACCGTAACGGGGACCGTAAAGAGCGCGAGAGTTGTGGACCTCCGGCCCTTTTATTCGATGTTTCTCTACTCTAACGTCGTCGAGTACCAGACCGTGGGCGACACACACGCCCCATTGCTGCGCATCGTGAACGTGGATGGCGAGTACGGCAGCATCGTGACCAAAACCTACGACAGCCCCCACTACATCTCCTTGAGGCACAAGTTTGTGGACACGATCGAAATAGATATAAGGGACGATACCGGTCAGCCCATTCCATTTGTGACGGAAGAGTCATCGTGAAGCTCCACTTTCGAAGGCGGCGGTCCACCTTCCTACGGTGATCAGCATGAGCGGATATTATCGCCCCAACGTCAAGCACTACGAGGATTATTACTTGGGTCAGGTTGGCCGCGGTCTTCCGGTGTTCACCGGGCCGAGAAATCAGAGAGGATACGGTCTCGGGGGAATTTTGGGCGGTCTTTTCCGCTCCGCCATGCCTTTCATCAAGCAGGGTGCCAAGACTTTGGGCTGCGAGGCCTTACGAACCGGTGTGGGAATCGCTCAGGATGCCCTTGAGGGAAAGGGTTTCAAATCAGCAGCCAGGGACAGACTCAAAACCGCCGGGCGGAACTTGGCCCACACGTCCGTACGCGGCGTGGACTCCCACCTCTCGAGACGGCCTATAAAAAGGAAAACCGGCGCCGGACGCGCCACTTCCTCGGCCGGCAGGAGAAGGAAGCGATCGAAGGACATCTTTGACTAACTACCTCGTACGCCCCAGCAACTCAAACCATGTCGCTGTTGCACGACAAGTCCTGCGAGTGCGTCGAATCTGAACTGGACCTATTCTCCGTTCCACCCACGCAGACCAGCATCGAAAAGGGACAGTGGGAAGAGTTCCATCCCATCTCAACCATCAACGACGGCGGACCGATCGAGTTTTTCGTGCCGGGCTTTGGGGACGAGTTTCGGATCTCAACCAGACTGAGCTCTACGTCAGGGCCAAAATCACCAAGGCGGACGGGTCGTCACTGACGGTCGCCGATTACGTCGGTCCGGTCAATTTATTTCTACAATCCCTTTTCAGTCAAGTCGACGTCAGTCTGAACGAGCGTCTGATCTCTCCTTCCACCCCTACATACCCCTACCGAGCCATCCTGGAGACGCTGCTCAGCTACGGCACAGACGCCAAAACGTCCCAGCTCGGCGCGGCGTTGTTTTCCAAGGACACCGCGGGCCATATGGACAACGCCGATCCGAAGGCGAATGACGAGCATGCTAACCTCGGTCTGAAAAAACGGGCCGAGTACACAAAACACAGCAGAGTGGTTGACATGATCGGACCCCTACACAGCGACATTTTCTTCCAGGAAAAGCACATGCTGAACGGAGTTGATCTAAAGCTGAAACTGATCCGAAGTAGTGATTCATTCTGCCTGATGGCCACTGGACCCGACCCCACCTACAAAGTGGTAATTCTCAACGCCTCCCTGTTTGTGAGGTCAAGGTGAGCTCGGCCGTCATGCTGGGGCACGCCAGGGCCTTGGAAAAGGGTACCGCCAAGTATCCCATCAAACGCACTCTCTGCAAGATGGTCTCCGTGCCTCGGGTAAACCTCACCCTCAGTCAAGACCACGTGTTTTTGGGACAACTGCCGAATCGAATCGTGGTGGGATGCGTGGCCAACGCCGCTTTCAACGGGCGATACGGGAAGAACCCCTTTAATTTCACGCACATGGACATCTCCTTTTTGGCGGTGTACGTCGACGGAAATTAAATCCCGTACTCTCCCCTAAAGCCCAAATTTAGCGGAGTCCAACAAGAATTAGATCAGATCCTACCAGACCCTCTTCTCTGGAACGGATAAAATGTACAAGGACGAGGGCAACGGCATCACTCGCGACGACTTCGCCTCCAGGTACGCACTGTTTGCGTTCGATCTCACCCCAGACTTCACTTTGGGTGGCCATTTCAGCCTCGTGAAGGGGGGCATCCTGCGGCTGGAAGAGCAGTTTGCGAACCCGCTGCAGGAAACCATCAACGTCATCATCTACCCCGAGTTCAATAACATTGTCGAATTGGACCGAGCTGGCGACGTGATCTTCGACTACGCCAGTTAATTCCATCGCGCAAGTATGGACAGTCACGAGATCGACCAGATACTACTGCGAGACCGCTTTACCAAGCATTACTACAGGGGCGTTTTTGCCAGTGACCAGCTCCCCAAGAGTGCCGTCCCCAGACCCAGCACACTTGTGTTCAACACCGGCCCGGCTTCGAAACCGGGCCGCCACTGGGTGGCCATCTACATCACCAGGAGCGGAGAGGCTGAGTACTTTGATTCTTACGGACAGCCGCCTCAACTGCCGCGGGTCAAGTCATTTCTCCGCAAAATGCCAGTCGCATCCACCGTAATCGTCGTCCGCTTCAAGGACCGCTCTTCGCCGTCTGTGGACAGTACTGCATCTTCTTCCTGTTACAGCGTTGACGGGGACTGAGTTTGAACAAGATAGCCAGCTTGTTCTCCTCGAATACAATGGACAACGACATACTCGTGAACGATTTCATACGAAGACATTTTCCTCGCGTGAAAACGTCCGTTTACGACGACCACTTTCTTTTCAGGCAGCTGGCTAGGGCTTTAGTGGAAGATAGAGACGGTTAAATGTTCTAGCTAAAGTTTATTAACGAGAGCGTATTTTGCACCACGTTCATTTGGATATTAAATAAAGGTACGAGATTTAGGGTGAAGGGACGGTTTTGCTTAATGATAATGTATACGCTAAGCCAATTGACTGATTATCTATTGAGGAGGTTTCTGAGATTTGCTGTAACAATAAGCTACTATATCAAACGCTATATCGCCCGTTGACCACTCAAGGAATTCAGTCGAGTTCCAGTTGGTTTTAGGCACCTCGTGTCGGTTCATCCTTTCCCCTACTTGTACTGGCACCATGCGTTTCGACCCTTCCACCTGCCTCTCGCCGCGACCTACCCGCATCCACCTCCCGCCTGACCACCCGCCTCTCGCCGCGACCTACCCGCATCCGCCTCCCGCCTGACCACCCGCCTCTCGCCGCGACCTACCCGCATCCGCCTCCCGCCTGACCACCCGCATCCGCCTCCCGCCCGACCACCCGCCTCTCGCCGCAACCTACCCGCATCCGCCTCCCGCCTCATCCAGAGGCCTCACTGCCTCCCGCCTCAAACCGCTTCATCTGGAGGTCGATTAGCTCCACTATAACTACTAGAGAGGCATGAGTGTTGAGTGGGGACGAATTAATGCAGTCCACAGTATGAAACCCCTTCTTTTGAAAGTTCATGTCCTCTGCCTTTTGCAATCGTGGGACCTTCATGGCGTTTCTTTAAGTTAAGGCTAAAATGTCGAGCTTGCCCATTTCAGGAAAAATGGAAACGAAACAGTGCTCCCAACGGTCTTGTTTCGAGGGGATGTAACAATCACCTCTGCCCCGAATCTGTCAACAGATACAACTATGAAGTGAAAACACAACCCCCCCATCTCGTGTTTGATGGGTAGTGCGAAAACCTGTAGGGACGTTGCACGGACAATCATTACACAGTTTGTGTCGTGTGATAAGTCTCATATTTCATTGTCCATTTGTGTATTGTGTAATAGCAAGCACCCCTCATCGGCGCCTGTGCACAATGTGTCACAAAAACAATACAAACCACCTAGAAATGTATTTCTGGAAAGTGCAGCTGCTTCGGCTCTGGTTCTGTTTCTTGCCAGTGACAAACCTCCTTGACAAACTACGTGCAAGATTTCATGGCGAGCTGACATGGACGTTGTGGTGCTTTAAAGGAGAAGCTTGAAACGTCATTGCCAAATGATGTCACTGTTGTCTTTCACACTTCCCTTTTCGGCCATCTGGCAATTTTCAACGCAATCGGTGTTGAACTCCACGAGATGTAGTGCACCCGCAATGTTACGTGACTCGTCAAATGATAAAGTCAATTTCTCGTCAGGTCAATTCCGGTCTAAACCACGTCCCTTAGGTATATGAAGTCTCAACCAAATCAGACCCATACTTCAGAAAATACTGTGCCTTGCAGAGTGCGCCTTTAATGTCACGTGACTTGTCACTTGATGACGTCATCACCACATGGTGTCACTTTTCGTCTGTATCATTTTCTTTTCTAGCTTTACACGAAGTTCCAACCCAATTGTTCATGTACATCATATCATACCACGTGACGTGACACCCGATGACGTCATTATCAGATGATATCACTATTCGTCTATGACACTTCCCTTCCTAGATTATTATGCAAAATATCAACCGAATCGGACTTGGACTTCACAAGATATGGGGCTTCAAAGGATGCGCGTTAAATGCCACGTGACCTGTCACCAGATGACTTCAGCATCATATCGTGTTCATTTTGGTCTATACAACGCCTGCTGTATTATACCTGGAAGGTTTCAGCTCAACCGAGCATGCACTTCAGGAGTTGTAGTGTTCTTGAGAGTAGATCTTTAATGTCATGTGGCCCATCACCTGTTGACGTCATCACCGAGTTGTGTCAATTGTATTCTATAACACCTCTCTTTCTACACACCCAGTTTTCAACTCAATCAGACATGTATTTCTGAGGATAGGGAGAATTGAAGTTTGCACTTTTAATGTGACCCCGATGACGTCACAGTGACGATTTTCTCAGACACCATTGTTGGCTGACGGACTACATATGTACCCAATAAACGAAGTCAGTCAGATAGATAAGTGCCTCAGTCTTTGATGATTACCAAGTTAGACAAAATTAACAATTCTCCACATAAGCTCAGCAGTTTGGGCAGTCAGCTGTAGCGGTGTCACTCTTCTTCGCTGAATGTCTCCGGTGCATTACAGCCGACCGCCAAGCGGAGGAACTCATCTCAGCCAACAGTTGCTGGTCAACACTACAGGCGTAATTAGTTCGCCACTGCGGGACACCCTTCTTTCATCCCAGCTGTCACTCTCTGATGACGAGGCACTAGGTCAAGACTGAGCCACAGAATCCCCAGCCGCTAGGAGCAGCGTTGACCCCGTCGAAGTCAGGGATGAGGAGGATTTTGGATCTTTCGATAGGTGTTTGGGGTTTTAGAAGGTTACCTGTTGGAACGGGGCGGAATTCGGGGTTCAGGGGTTCTTTTTTGCAGGCCCAGCTGTCCGAACTCTCCTCAGTTGAAAAACCAAACGGACTCGGTTGACAGGAACACACGGTACAATTCACTCCGTTGGAAAAATGCGTGGGGTCAGGAGGGTATGTGGGAGGGTGTGCCTTGGGATGAAGGGAAATAAGATTTTTTTCCCAATCCAATTTTTTTTTTGGGGGGGAGCAAAGCACCAATAGGCCTCCCCATCCGCAAATGGATAAGATCGTAATATGTCAACATACAACTGTAAATCAAAATGCAAAACATTGGGCGCTACGCCCAGAGTTTCACGGTGTGATCAGTCTCCCTTTTTTCTTGTGTCTTTTTTGTATCTTTCCTTTTTGCTGGCGGCGAGGGGCTCCTTAAATGCATGCACACTGCCGTCAACCACAGCACCACAAAAAGTAATCGAGGTATTTCGAAAATTCTGTGTTGAAACGCCATCATCCATGGACCTCTGATGTTCAACATCCTTAAAACTCGCTGTCAATTCCAGTGAAATGTAACAATTGAATAGTCATAATTCCTTTATATTCAGTATGAGAGACATACCACTCAAAAAGTCAGAGAAAATGGGAAATCAATTGAATATTCTCATTCCAGTTAAAAGGAAAAGCCCTCAGAAAAACTTTATAAGTACAAAACAGAAAAGAAAAATATTTTTCAGTACCTTTGTACTTTCTACCAACAAATGGTAATGTTCCATAAGAAATTTGTCATTTTAACCTATACTGCAACTGATCAAAACCTTAAACATGTCGAACCCCCCAAAAAACAACAAAAAAGCAAAATATATTCCACTGTTTCCGAACTTGTTAAATATACACTACTAAAAAAGTTAAAAGGACCAATTTTTGTTTTGTGTATACTTTTTTATATTAGATATTTTACTGCTGAAAATGTGCATTTGATGTTTTGAAACAGTTTTCTTTTAATTTTTTATTCAAATGAGAACACCCTCTACAAACGAAAGAACTAGACCCCACTCATTGCTTGGAAATGAAAAATTAAGAAAAAAGTGGTCCTTAACTTTTTTGAGTGGTATATTGTTTCAAAGCAAACCTCTCCAGTTCAGTTCAACAGCATTTATTTATCGAGTATCAGGATAACTCACCAGCTTGGCTACATGCCCCCTTTCCCGGGCAACGCTCCCGTATCTCCCGCATGACTTGTTTCATCCAGTGATCCGGGTTATCAGGATCAGGTTTTGGTGGGGGACCGAAGTAACACGTCCTCGCCGTGCCCTCCACACCACTCGTTAACACTTGGAATCAAAGACAGTTAAATATCAACATCACGATAACTTTTCTAGGACGCGATTTGGCTAACCTTAGCATTATTATTATTTTTCTTAAATGCTTGAAACGTTTGTTCACTTTTTTAGTAGTATTGTTATTTTGTGTATCATAGTCCGTTTCATAATAGCTACAATCAAAGGAAGGTAGATGTCAATCCTATCTGGACTTCTTCTGCGCGGTCAAATTAGTCCTTCATATCGCCAAATCATTCGGGAGATATCTTAGTAAGTTGAAGTTAATTTACTCTGTTTTTTTCAGCGCGATTCACTTATATGCACACAGAATTGGAAGTGTCAATGCAATCTTTAGTGTATCAAGGGGAAAAGGTCTAGATTCTCTGTTAGAGAAGAATTACAGAAAAGTAGTTAGTGTCTTGAAGTTTTGACTTGTGCCAAAGGTTGGTGGAAAAACTTGACAATCCAAGATCTTTTCGTAGTGTTTTAAAATGGTGTGAGACATTTGCCAAAATGACATGTACATCCAAACATTTGTCAATCCTTGAGAACTCACCGAAATGCTAGGTTTGCTTAGCAATATCTCACCTGAGAAAACTTCGCCGTCCAGAACATTTGTTTTGTTTGCCTATTTTGTAATTACATCTGTGTAATTACAGCTGTCAAATCAAGGCAATTGGTTTGGACCAATGCCGTCCAGATTTCTTGTTCCGTTAAGTTTTTTTTTCAGAAAATTGCCACTTGAATTTTGAATTTCCAAACGCTACTTTCAACTGCACATACAGTAACAGAATATTCCACACAATGTCCCCCTCCATGGCTTTCTGTCCCGGCTTTGCTCTCAAACGCCCGTTTCCGAGACAAAGTCAGCCCAAATTCTATACATTTCGGTGAACTCAATGTCAGTTGGGCCTAAACGCATGAGGCCATTAATTTCAAACGAACGCAGCAACGAAACTAAGTGATGGATAGAACTGGACCGCAAGTGTGCTTTTAAGCGAATGCTTTTATACACATACCAAGTTTGGTTTACATTGAACCAATTTCTGAAATATCCCAAAGAAGATTTCACATCAACCGCTCTTCGATGTTATTCTAATTTAAGGATTTGGCATTTTCGGTGATAACAGGTTAGACCTGAGATTTCAGAGTAAACCACGAAAAAAGGATGTTACCACAAATGCCCCAGTTACATAACTAGGCAGCTTATGATGTCAATTAATGTTAGTGAAGCAATTACTGTTATTTTCTGCAGAAATATTCACTGCCAAATAGAGTGGGAATTACTTAGACTTAAACATGAAACAAAGATTGGGCTTACCTGCTATTGCAGAGACAATCACAATCCAAGCGGCCTTTTTGTTCATTGTCACAAACTACCGATGCTGAATTATGAGAAGCAATGCCGGAGATTACCCGTATTTATCACTGACTCCCAAACCTCCCCGGACGGTCTCAAGGCCAGCTGAACCGGTAGACTGTCAAACATGATAGTGTCATGCGATGAAATATTAATGGCATTTTGCAACAAAACGTCAAACATATCAATTGACAACTGTGCGATATGTTAATTTTTGTTACGTCCACAGGATAAGCACGACGTAGGTTGCATTTATAAAACAGACATTAAAATATCAAATGTGCTAAAATCCTCATATAACAAGGCAGTTTTGAACGTTACTTTTAGTAATAATGGATTCAGTCACTGGTACATATTTCAAGAGTGCTTTTGCTAAATAATTGTGTGACTTTTAACAAGAAATTTATAATTGATATTTAGTGATAAAAACATGTCGTTAAAAACATTAAAACATTGAAAAGAATCCAGCTTTGGCTGCAGCTTTGGCGTGGCTTTGCTGTAGAAAATATTCTGGTTGAAAAGCAGACGGCTATCCCTGATAAGTTGTATTGAGTGCAAACGTTTTCCCGTCTATCCTATTTCAAAGGGATAGACAAGAAAAATTAATAAAATAAACATATATAAAATTGATTGAAGGTATACGTTAACAATTTAAAACATTATCCTTGAACTTAACTGAATAAAACTAACAGTGGCAGTATCACAAAATAAGCTTCCATTTTAAACATTTTCCAAGCTAGACAACAGTATGTGGGTGTGTGTGGGGGAGGGGGGCCACAGTCT